>NC_051453.1:16934318-16991730 GCF_001649575.2 Kryptolebias marmoratus | reverse complement strand
TAATCATCAAAATTAAACGAAATAAACATTTGAAATATATGAGTTTGTATGTAATGTATGAATATAATATACAAGTTTCACTTTTTAAATGGAATTACTGAAATCAATCTACTTTTTCATGATATTCTAATTTTATGACCAGCACCTGTAAATGGCTCCTACATTACTTGTTGGCTTGGACCTTGTGGCTAATCAATCCACGTGAACAAAGACTTACCTGCCTGCCCACTGTCCACCGCGACCTACATCCATCTTCCTCAGGATCCTCATGCCACCTCCTGTGTCAGCAGTTTTAAGTCAGTTTTAAATAATGTGACGGTGTTTTAAAATAGCATGCACTGCTATAAACATTTTGACACTGAACCTGTTTTAAGGTGGCAGCAATCCACTTTGGTCTTGGCCCCTCTCGGACCGGCTTGTCAGTTCCAAACTAAGACCAAGAACCCCACTTCAACAAATCTGAGCTATCCCTAAGAGTAAAAAAAACTTCACCAAATGGACCTAACTAAATAGAAGAATTACTCTTATTGAGATCCTCTGACACAATATGGCCTCAATTTGTTTTGGCCTAACCTAAACCAGAAGATTCCCAGCAGTGTGACAGAGAAAGTATCAAACATGTGTCCGTCATCATCCGAAGCAAAAAGAGCCTCTTTCTTTAAAACTCTCAAGTGGAGATTGAGGCAGTTAACAATAACATGGCAGGACGCCACGCCGCAGAGTTGTGTAACTGACAAGCGAGCGCAAAGTTTGGGAAAACTTCTTTGCCCACACTCGTGAATGAATGAGAGAGAAAGCAAGGACACTCAAGTCATGTTCAAACCACATTTGTTCTTTGTTTTTCTGCCTTGTTCAAAAGTAGTATTTATAATGTAGTATTTAGTAGTATTGTGAAATCTCTCATCCTGTTGTCTTTCACTTCCTTCACTTACACAGACCGTGATGAGATAAACAACCCTCTTTAGGTTTACTCCGAGATCTTTAAATACCCCTTTATGCCCCCTGTGAAAACAGCCAAATACCTTGAGATAAAACGTGGTTCATGTTTACATCTATTTCAAAGAAGCCAACAGATCTGGTTGGCGTTTGGGTGCAAATGTAAGCCACATGTGAGATCTGAAGGAACGAGTCCAACTTCAAACATCTTCGACAAGCAGGGCATGGAAATCCACATGAGGTCAAGTTTTGGCATTGCAAGTATTCGCCTCTCTCTGCTGCTCACACCTTCATCGTGTACATGCGAGGCTGCAGGAGCTCCCGCAGAAGCTGTCACATCTGTCCTCGCTGAAACGCGAAACCAAAAGCCAGCGGCTGGCAGGTATGTCAAGCTTTAAACACATCAACCAAGGCTGGATGGACCCAGTCTGATTGAGTAAACCCAAACGTCCAGACTGTCGCTTCATTACACAAATGTAAAACAAGACCAGATGGGACCAAACCAAAGGTGCTGCTTTAGTTTGAGTGTGAGGCAGAGCCCAGTCGTTCTCAGCAGGTGTCGTCATCTGAGGTTGAAATGAGGAGTGAGTTGTTGTTGGAGGTTTTTTTTGCCCATGTCTGTGTTGACTTCAAGAGTCAAGCCCATTTAAGACGGCCACCATTGCAAAATAGCCTTAGCATACACAAAAATAGCTACAACTCAGCCAGTTTTACAGATATTGAAACAAAGCTTTGTGATATAATAGCTGAGTTATTCTCATCACATACTCCTAGCGATAAACGATTGCACAAGATCTGTTTTTAAAACGTTGCCACTAAATATTGGAGTCATCTGTGTCTGTTTGCAAAATATCTAATAAATCGCTGGACAGATTTAAATGAACTTTCCAGGAATTAATTATTGAACGGACATCTACAACTTAATATTTCTGGATATTCATTAATATTTCTACCACAGCCAAATGACTGAAAAATAATATAATTAAGTCAATTTTATTGATATTGTGCTTAAATTTTGCGTGATTGTAGCTGAGTATTATTCACAAGAAATGCTCCAAGTACTACTCAGTATATCAGATCTTGACTTAAAACTTGAGCATTTACTGTTGGAGTCAGCTCTGATTGTCTGTCAGTAAAATATGTCATTAACCGCTGAATGAATTTTGATGTACATTCAAGGTGGCCACAACATCTAATTGGTGTTCGCCAACACAAAAATTCTATAAGTTAATCAGCTGTACAGATATTGAGCTAAAATTAGATAAGGTTGTAGTTGAGTCATTTACAACACATACTTTATGTTAACATAACCCACAATCTTGCATGAGATTGCACATTTTTTTCAAGGTTTGACCTTCCGTCATTTCGCATCATAAGAGGATCTTAGTCTGAAACTCTGACATGAAAGGCTGCAAAAAGTCAGAACCTGGGGAAAATGGGATCTTTTATCAGCCCCCTGTTTGTCTCCCTTTCTGCTGCTGTGGCTTGTGTTCCCAGCTTGAGCCTCTGTGCAGAGTTACTTTTCAAATGCACCATGTCCAGCTCCGTGTCAAAACTGACTCAGCATTTCTCCGGCCCCCACTTTAGAAGCCCACTCAGACTCTTTGGCTCCAGTGCTATCAGTGTTCATCTGTTTCTACATATATGTGTGTGTTAGCAAACACAGTGACACTTGCCACACCAGGGAGACATTTCACTTTCACAACATTTTAAAACTGTCTAATGTGTAACATTGCTGCACTTCATCTCATTTTAAAAAAAACACGTAGTTGGGAAATCGTTTTTGGAGGGGTCTGCAACTAGAAACTGTCTTGAGCTCTGATAATTCTTAACAGCACATAACAAGAGACATGTTTTTGGTTTTTCAGAGTTTTTCTCTCTCTCTCTCTCTTTTTTTTTGTTGAGGTTTAAAGCTGCACTGATCAATAGGTTTTGCCAGCTGGGTCACATGATGTCATGAATTGTATAGCAGAGTTACTCAAAACGATAAATAAAGTCTTCACCCAAATCAACTCCAGATGAGCTCTGTACATTCTCTACCTTTTAGCATATATATTTTTTTTAACAGTTCTTAGCCTTATTGTTGCTCTTATTCTTAGCAATTGTAAGTAGAAATTTACAGCATAAGGACTCGTACACACCCAACTGACAGCATGTGTGAACATCAGGTGATAGAGTTGCTTTAAAACAGTGACTGTTGTTTTAATTCTCTGTCTTTTGCTGCATTACACAAAAAAACCTCTAAATGAACGTTCATAGTTCAATGTACAACTGTTAGCTAATTCTTAATCCAAGACCTTGAACGTTAAAAAATATAAAAGTAGCATTTATTGGAAGGATACATATTGCTCACTACTTTGCATGCTAAATGTTTAAATAGAAAAATCTTGCAGGATCTGTTATTGCTCAAAATATATGATGGGGATAACTCCCAGCTATTATAACACCAATATTTATCTTATTATCCGTAAAATCAATTGAGTTATAGCCATTTTTGTCTTTTGTTAAAGTTGATTAGCTGTGCTGGCCATTATAAGGTTGACTCGAAAGGTTAATCACTTGTAGATGTACATCCAGTGATTGCTTTCTGAGAATTTAATTAAAATCTGTCTAGTGGTTCATGGGAAATGTTGCTATCAGACTGACAGAGCTGCCAATTAATGCCAAAATTGTAAACAAAGATCTTACACCATCAGCTAGCACTCAAAGTTTGTGTTTGGAATGAATCTCAGCTACTACGGCATCAAATTTTAACTCAGCGGCTGGAATATTTACTGAGTTGAAGCCATTTTTGTGTTTGCTAATGTCAATTAACTGTGGCATCTGGAATCAGGTTAACTCCAAAAATTAATCAGTTGCAGACGTACATCCAGAGATTACTTTTCTGAGAGTTTTTGCTAAAATCCACCTACAGGTTCACAAGATATTTTTCTAACAGACAAATGAACACAGATAGGTAATTACATTACTGCCTGCAGTGGACGATAAAGATATATGTGTTTGTTTATGTAAGAAATTTACTGCCTAATGTATGTTAAAGCTTTGAGAACTGGGTTATACTAAATTACAGATTCAGACAGTTAAACTGTTTTCCAGTTCAGACAAAAGAAAAACAAGATCACAAGGTTTCTCCATAATTTCATGATCTAAAATGTCTGATTTATGCACCGTATAGTCTGCTAATGACAAACTGACTGCTCTAATGTCCCCATGGTATCAAAATGAAGCATGCTTGGTTAATGAACTGGCTGCTGATTAGTTTGTTTTTGGTGTTCCAACACTTCCTGGGGTATTTTGACATTTTATATTTTATTTTTTTACTTTCCTCCTTACAAACTCAGGAGAATGTTCTACTAAGTGAACATGACCAAAAGCACAAAACAGTCAGGAGTTTATGGGTTCAGATTTAGAGCCAATCAGAATTGATTGGGCCAAAAGTCGACTGAGCCACTGCAGTATGTGAGCTTTCTTGTCACTGAGTTACACAAGAAAGGATTTTATTGTCATCAGTGCTATGAGATCAGTACGTCACTTTGAGGTCAGGGCTTGAATGCATCCAGCTAAGTCTTCTTACTTTTGGTGGTCAAAGAGTTTTCTATTTCCTGAGCATTTATCTGTTTATTACATTTTCCACACCCACTCCTTGTCTCTAAACCTTCATAATCCTATTTGCTCTGAGTCTACAATTGCATCTGTCCAGAACAATGAAAGCAGTTATGTGAGTTTGTGTGGGGTATCCACACTTTACCTCAGGAAGCTGTAAAATTACATGTAACTGAAACTTCCTATTTACTTGTCAGACTTATCCTGATTACATGGATTTGTCCCGCTGATGATCCTTCGCTTTGTTTTAGAACTTTCTAAACTTTAAGCAGGCTACAATTATTCAGTTACAATAAACACAAACTTTCACTTAGATACCTCCACTGTGAGAAAAAAAAATGAGAATGGGATGCAAGATTAATGGCTTTACCCCTTCTAGTTTTGAGACTTGTTCACTCTGTAACAGATCTACAACAGATGTGTGTATGTGCGCATATAGGGAATAGAAAAACTGTGCTTTTTTCACTTTTTTTTTTTAAAATTTACAACCGCTTAGACAATGTTTTTCACAGTAAGCAAAATCTTACACTTAAGGAACAAAACACCAGCCCACATTTGCTCAACTATAAGCACAATGCCAGTCTTGCACTTTTTACAAACCACTACATTTATCTACTTTAGACAAAGAACAATATGATGTCACTTCCTGCCACTTCAAAGCATTGACTTTTGAAATGACCATACCTATGAACCAGTTGGTCTACCAGGTGTGCATACTTCTTTGTGTTTATTTGAAAATCCATCCATCCATCCATCCATCCGTCCATCATCCATCCGTCCGTCCGTCCATCCGTCCGTCCGTCCATCCATCCATCCGTCCATCCATCCATCCATCCATCCATCCATCCTTTTTTTTTTACCCATTTTCCTTTTCCAGGTTTGGGAGGGAGATGGTGTTTATCTCCAGCAGTGACTGTGTGAGAGGAGGGGGACTCCCTGGACAGGTCGCAAGTCCATCACAGGGACACATGAACGAGACAAACAACCATTCATGCTCCCCCTATGGACAATTTAGAGTTATCAATGAACCTAACATGCATGATTTTGGTCTGTGGAAGGTAACTGGAGTACCTGGAGAAAACCCATGCATGCACAGGTACAACATGCAAACTCGACACAGAAAGAATCCAACCACTGCTCTGCCATACCACCCTAAAAAACCAAAAACACACCAGTCAGGTTTAATCAATTAAAAAGCCAGCAGGTGAATGTATCTGTTTTCTGCAAAAATATATGAAATCAAAAGAAGAGGAAGAGTGAGAATGAAAAAAAGAGTCCAAAGAAGAGAAGGAGGCCCGGAGAAGGGAAGTAGTGGTAAACTTAAAATAGAGAGAGAAAATGCACAGAGAAGAACAGGACCAACTTCATTGAAAAAAATCCATGTCAGATTTAGTTAAGTATAGAGATGATGCCTTGTGTCAATATTCTTTTCTAGTATTTTTACAGCATGTGGTGAATATAGTTTTTTTCTGCTATATTTGTCTACTCAAATGCTTAAAGTAGTAAGAAAACTGGAATATATTAAATAAATTTTTGTTTAGTTTTCATATCATTATGCTTTATACTTTCTATGTGAGACACTTGTGTTTGAAAAGAGCTGTACAGCCTTAAGATGTGTGATGGTGCTTTACTAGTCTGCTGTTGGCCATTAGCCGTTTTACTGTAGGTATGTTTAGGGGTCTAGGAAGTGGGTTTGTTGTTTGCTGTCTTGTTTAAAATGAATCATGCTGTGACGTGTGTGGCTCACAGAGAGCCTTAACAGTTTCCAGATTGATACCAGTCGGTAATAAAGCCCATGTATGTACTGTTACCGTATCAGGCTTGTGTGCTGTAATGGTTTTCGTTCAATGTTCACTCTGTGGTAGATTGCCTTTTATCATTAATGTATAGGTGAATCAGTGCAGATAATTTACACAGTTGTTGATAAAACACGGTGGATTTCTTGAACATTTTGAAGGAAAGACAAAGTGTAATCAAAACATCCTTATGATTCTAAAATCATCAAATAAGTTGGGAGACGAGGAAATGGCTATTTTGAGAACAGCATTAAGGACCTTGACTCTGTGTGTGTATGTGTGTGTGTGAAAGACACAAGTTGTTTGTGTATGAGACAGTTCCATAGGCGTGTCTGTTGCCACCGGTGACCCTCAGATTCCCTCCTGTGCAACGTCATGTCACTTCCCCCTTTTGTTTCCTCACTCAAGAGGACCTTTCTAAAAATGTCTTTTTGTTTAAAGCTTCTCAACGGCCCTCTTTCCTCCTTTTCTTGGCAGCGCTGTGTATATTTGTACATTAATGACACTCCGTATAGCCGGTCCCAAAAACAGGAACTGTTGAGATGCAGATGAGGATGCAGGAGGGAGGGTGTTTTCCTCTTTAGCTCGTACCTATGCACAGTTTCATAACACAATCAAAAGTGAGATGGTGGGGACCTGCATGTAGTCACACATTCTTTATTTAGAGTGGCATACACACTTTTAAACATCATGTACTTCCTAAACGGTAAACCTCACCTCTGCGCAGTCTAACCTCTGGTGCAGATCACAGCATGGTGTTGGGACACAAAGTGTCTCCCGAGGCTCTTCAGGAACTGCTAATTTTATTCAGTCAAGCATGATGTCATGCTTTCTTTGGGTCATGGTGACTATATCAAGATGTTGCATCTAGAGCACAGAGCAACTGTGAATTTGCAATAGGGAATTTTGTAAGCCAAGGTTGCACAGTGGTTTAAATCAAGTAGACACTGGAAATATAAACACTTGGACATTTATTTGAAGTCCAGCGGGAGAACACATGCTTCTCTCTTCAGGGGAAAGTGGCTTTTGTCCAGGTTAATAAGTCATTTCCAGACTTCCAACTCTTCCAACGTTTCCCTCTGCTGCAGGGTTATAACAATAAGAACATGTAGGGGTAATTCAAAGGATGCACCAGGCGGGAAAGCTGATAAGCTGACCTCATGGGACAAGCCCAGTCCTGCACTACCCTGCCCATGGCACGCCAGCTGTGCATGGAAAAGGGTTTAATTTGGACCGTATTTATCAGCTTCCAAATCAACCCGTGTGACCATTTACAGTTTATCTGAGTGGTATGATCTCTTACATTTGATTACCGTTGGACTAATTAATGTTGACACATGGACAACTGATTGAATCAGTTGCTGGGTAAACTTCAAGCAAATGAAACATGTTCCTCCTCACCCGGTGGACAGATGGGGCATAGGCAAAAGAGGGATGCTTTAAAATTCTTAAACTTTATCCAACAAAATAAAAATAAAATAAATAAAATATTCCCATTAAAAAACACTCATGATGTTTCTTGACCTCTTGACTTCTCTATGTTCCTTCCTCTACTTCTTAATCGAGTCATTTCTGTACACTCAACGGGGGATCCTGCCTTGAATCTCATCCTGGAACTCTATCCGCACCAAGTATTTTTCCATTCAGCTTTGCGAAGGGCATTGCACACTGTTGGTCTATTTACAGAGCCGTGTGTGTGTTTTCCGGTATCACAGGTCCAAAATAGTTTTTTCAAAGACAGTGCCAGGAGTCAGGGAGGCACTCAATTCTGCTGTAAACACGGACATTCAATCCAGCTTTGAATGTCGGTCCCACAACCGGCTATCTCACAGAATACAGAATGAGATTAACATGTGCTCAAAGGCATGAAAGGGAAGGAGGAGGAACACAGACAGTAGGACAGGAAGGACATGGAGAAAATGAAAATAAGAGTTGCTTTGAAGAAAGGTCCTTGGAGGGCTTGAAGTGCTAAAAGAGATAAAGGGATTGCAGAGAAGAGGAAACAAGTGTGTTTATTCTGTGTGCATTTGTTGCTTGAAGTTCTGTCCGGAAAGACAGTTTGACTCATCGTTGAGATTGTGCAGCACTTTGCATTGAAATAAAACACTGAGTCGAACGGTCAGGGCCCTGAGGAGCCCTGGCCAACAAAATGATCTCTTGATCAAACCATTCACTACCACCCACTGAACTCAGATCAGTTACTTGAGACCCCTGCTAGGCTTCTGCTGGCCAGAGTGTTTTATTCCCTGGCAATTGGTTGCTTTGCACCTCAGTCCAAACTAAGCAGTTTGTGAAAGCAGGAGCCTGCTCAAACACACACACACACACACACACACACACACACAAAATTATGTACACTCACCTTGTTTGTGTGCCTGGCTGTGGATCAGAGGACATCAGAACTTCAGTACTAAAACAAACCTTTGGAGGGAAACAACATGCTGTGGGTCGGGTTGAGGGGAGACCATTCATCCACAGGATAATGCCATCAGGTTAGAACCCAGCTTAAAAGGGTTATACAATGACACAAACACTCATAAAACTAACAATTGGCTCCCATACCCTCCAACTCTCATAAACACTCAGGATCTCTCGGCTTTGATCCTTTCTGGGCAACAAAAGATCGACTAATGACTTAACAACAAAAACATGCGTTAACCACTTTTTCTCACTCTTCTATAATGTTTGCCAGGTTTTCTGAGTCATTGTGTAGTTAAGAGGGAAAAACACAATCAGCAAGATCCAGCAAAATGTTCTCTCCCAGGCTTTGGTTCCTTAGTCAGTATAAGATTTGCCCTTATTCTTTAGTTTCATGAAAACTGAACAGTTTGTCAATTGTGTGCTGCAACATTTGTTACAGAATCGACTCTTTGAAGGTGGGATTTGCCAGATCACAGTTAAATCTCTGTGGAGCAACTGTCAGACTTGATGGTGAAATGTTAACTTGGTCTGTGCTGACATGTGATGAAGCCAAAGTAGTTTTCACACACCCACTAAAGCCCTAAAGTTTCCTGGACATGCTCACGTGAGAAGGCAAATGTGCACAATATTTGCTCTGCACTTCTTGCCGAGGTGTCCAAGCCAAAAATCAGCCAGAAACAGATGGTCTTTGCAGGGTCTTGGCGAGGTCCTAGGGAGTGCATTAAGAATACAGTGGGTCCCCCATTTTGCATGATGGAGTGTGATAAGTTGTGAAGGGTTTTAAGCATGCACAAAACCTCAGTTGTAAAGTCATGGTGGTTTATCATTTTGGTGGTGGTGTAGCGGGGTCTAGGGCCTGACTCTTTAGAATTTGAAGCAGGACTGGCCACACCAGACTTACGTATGTATCAGCTCCCATCATGACAAGATCATAGAAACAATCTAGCGCAGATGTGATACTAGTGGCAGTAGCGTCATGTCAACAAAGCGTCGTCTTCTAGCACCTAGCTGTGTCCTGTCATAGTCTGTGTCAGGATAAGTGTTGATCAAAGTCAGGTTGGGAATGTGGAAAACAGCAGAAACAAAATTATGTATGAGAAGTAAGAGAGAAGCAGCATCATGATTGCCTTCACACTAAAGAAGGTTTTCCAAATTTGCTGCAATCAGGCCATGTTCAAATACATTGTGGAAGCCAGTGGTGTCTAACCCTGGTCTTTGAAGGCCACTATCCTGCATGTTTTAGGTGTTTCTCTGCTATGACACACTTGACTTCAATAACTGAGTGATTAACCGGCTTTTGCAGAACTTGAAGACCTGCTGAAAAGCATGGAAACAACTAAAACATGCAGGACAGTGGCCCTCCAGAGCCCAGCTTGGACACCACTAGTGTAGGCTATGGAGAGCATAGTGTGGGTCATTATTAATTGTGAACGGGACCATAACAGCAATACTTTGTATATTTGCCTTTACAGACAAAGTCAGTTTTTGAAATAACTACAATTTCCCCTGACTAAAAAAAAAATTCCAGTCATTTTTGTAGTTTTTTTTGTCCTGATTAAAATCTTTTTATTGCTTATTAGTAAATGTCAGCGTGCCTAACATAGAGCATGTTGTAGATATTTATTTGACATGAATATATTTGTTTTGTCACAGTTAGACCACTTATCTCAAAACTCTGCTGTGCATTTACAAGTATCATCTCAAAAAACGGTGCTCCAACATTAAGCTTTGCGTCTTTCCAGTGGAATCACAGCAGAAATCACTCAGATGTTCGGAATGCTACCAAATCAAATCTGTTTTGTCAAACATGAAAAGAAAAGAGGCAGCTTGTGTGTGTGTATGGGAGGGGATTTGAGTAAACAAGACTGTTTGTGTTGAAAAATTGCACAAGATTGTGTAGTAAAATTAAAAAAGGTAATGTAAATTTGCGCACATGCTTGGTGTCCTGGTTTTCCCTGTATTTGTGGGGTCTGAAAATTGAAAGTCCAATATACTTATAGAGTCTGAAAGCTTTGTGAACTAGAATGATCTTAGAGAGTTAACCTTTGCTTCTTTTTTTTTTCTTTGAGGTTTGGGTAGATTAAATTGAGGGTTTGGATTAGGGATATGTTTGGGCATTTTACTGTGATAATTATGGTTATGGCGTGGGAAAGTCTTATCAAAATTATGGCTCTCCACAAATGTAGATGAAAAAAAAGGGTATGAATAATGGTGCGGTGAGAGGGAGTCAGTGATGGGGGTTTTAGGTGGAGGAGGGATGATCTGAGGTCAAGAGTAGGACGTCACTGCCTTGCTGACGCGTTTGACGGAGAGGATGTCCTGTCAGCAGGTTGTTTACCTGCTGACCTGTGTGTCAGAGAGGTGCACCTGACCCCTCCCAATGATAGGCTTGTTCCTTTCTGACTTTTTTTTCTTTCTGCTATGTAAGTTTTGTTTTATTTTTTTTTCTCAATTTCTGATATTACAAAAATGTTTACCAGTTTTTTATAGGTGTTGCCATTTCAATTTTCATCACTGTAAAAATATTAACCACGAGAGAAAATGTTTAAAAAATGAAAACAATGCTCAAGAAAAGAATGTGCAATCATTTAGAATAATAACTAAGGTGAGTGCTATGAGAGAATGCTGGTTAGGCTACACCAGGCAGAAACATGGAGAAATTATTTCAGCAGTTAATATTTCACATCTGCAGTGTACCCTTGTTAACCTGTGGTTGACACCACTAGTAATCAGCTCATTTTTGCAAATATTTATAGCTTCTGGCTGCTCACATGGACCTATCAACTGAGCCCAGCATCTACAGGTGCAACGTTTTAAATATTATCTTACATCTCATTAATTTTGGTAGTGAACTCTCATTAAACAGGTTGAAAGAGGTGATGCTTTCAAGCTCTACAGCACGTCTTCTCAACACCAACATCTGACTGCAGGATCGGACACTCATGGGCCCAGATAAGGCCCGGGTTCCTTCAGCTGATGATCACTGATCTTTGGTGAAACAGTGTTAGGTTCTGCAAGGTAAAACCATGAGCAGACAAATGGTTTTCTCTGTCTTTTCTTTTCTTCGAAGCTCTGGGCTCTGTGGTCCCACCAGCAGTTCAGTTCTGTCACTCAGCACAGGCAGGGGTCCTCCGTGCACACAAACACAACCGTGCCTCCCCTCAGTGCTCACTCTGCACACACCTGGTTTAGCTTTGTGGGGTCAGAGGTGAGGCCTAGATGGATCATTATCACAGGTCATACGTGAGGCAGCCAGTGAGCATGGATGGCCAATAATTAACTGAAGCATGCACAGCCTCACTGCAGTTATTCTAGGCTCCGAGGTAAGCTGCTCTTTTGATTGATGCAACTAGTTTGGGCAAGTCCCAGCATGTGTCTATTACTTATCCTTTCCTGTCATCGACTGATATGAAATCTCCCGCCTGGAGGGGGGGAATAGAGTACTGGTTCGCAGGGACATGGCCGCACAGTACAGATCCTTCGTTCTCCCCTTTGAATGAACTGTTTGTCATTAGTTTTCTTTGTTGGAGTGGACAGCATTGTCCTCAGCTGGATTTTGATCTACAACATATATTTACAGTTGAATTCACTCATAAATACACACATCATGAATGACTTGACCCTATTACAGAGTAAACGTAACAGTGAAAGGGGAAATGAGAACAGATTTTTGTCTTTTGCTTTGCTAAAATAAATCTGTTGAAAGGTTTATGATTGACCGAAGCATATTGTAGCTTTAGGGCTGGGTCGAGTTCTTTTTTTTTTTGTAAAAAAAATCTGACTGCTCCTTCTCCATTACCCGGTTATTGAGGGATGTTTCAGGTTACACAGATCCCACTGCGTAGATTAGTTTGGGTCAGTATGATCTCACAAAGATAGCGCCGTTTCACATTTTAGTGCTTACAAGGTTATGTAACGGCTATTGTTGCAGTCATTTTCTCTCTAGGCACACATATGTGTGATTTTTTTGGCTGTGTACTATTACAAGCAATATTTATCTCTGCTAAGTCAGTTTTGAGGAGTCATTTCTCAAGTCCCTTCAGAGCAGATTACAGCATTGGATCACTGCATCACTGACTGGACATGCTTTAGAATATATTGTTTGTCCGAAGGCAGTTATGCAGAATATAAACCTGTTTAAAAGAAATTTCATGTAACCGCAAGTTAACTGACATCCAAGCTAATATTACAACCTGTTTTTAAATAATGAAGTCACTTATGGCTGCATGACATCTGAATGGATAAAAAGTGTGTCTAGACCTTTGACATTATTAAAGATGGAAGAAGCATCTTCTCTTTCTTTGCTTTTTTCCCAAATTTAAGGCCAAAATGTCTATTTTTTTGGATGCAAAAAACCCACTAGTCATTTTTCAAAGCATTAGGTGTTTTTTACTGTCTTAGGCCCCAGCCCTGCATGATGACCCTGCTATGATGTAAAAAAATCAGTCAGATCGTGAATTGTCTTTGCAGGAGCAAGGTCTTCAGATGTACAGTGGGATTCCTGCTTTTTCCAATCAAACATGATAATCTGTGGAGGGTTTTAACACACAAAACTTCTGTAGTGAGGTTGTGGTGATTGCCAGTCCTGGCAGACAGGCAGGCAGCAAATCTTTGACGTGGAGCCTATGTGCACCAACATTGTTTGGCCGTCAAAAATCTGAAGTAGGACTGATCATGTTGGCCTCAGGCCACGGCTATGATCATGACAATGATATAGAAATAACCTGTAGTGTCATGCTACCATGGAGTGATTTGACGCAGTCGAGAGAGTCATGTCAGGGTGGAACCCAGGACATGATACGATCATGGGCATTTGTGGTAATATCATAGTGGGAATGTGCTGCTAATGTATTGAGTGTGGTGAGGTCACAGGAGAGTGTCTCGGGGACGTGGTAAATAGCATGGAAAAATGTATTTGGCGAGATCTAAGCGTAGTAGTTTCATGTTAGCCTTAACACTGAGAAAGATTTCCCAAAGTCTATTTAATCCAGCCACATTCTAATTGGTTGTTGAGAGACTGGTGTGGTCTTCATTCAGTATGAAGAGGCCCAAATGAGAATATCATGTTTCTGAATGATAATGTTTTCATCCAGGGATTGTTTTGAAATGGTAAAAAGAGCATTTGACATGCTCCAGTGTGGTTTCCAAAAACAAGAAATTACAATACTGGACCAGAGTTGTAATCCAGTTATCAAACTTTCATTAAACCTACTGGCATGGTTTTATATTGTTTGTGTTATCTGGGAAATTAAATTGGATGTTAGTTGAATGAGTCATCTGCTCAAAACAATCATTCGTTTCACTTTGTTCTGTTCAACATTATGCGAGTTCTGGAAAAGTTGCATGAATGAGAGGCGGGTCACATCCTAAACAGGTCACTAGCTCTTTACAAGTACAACACACAGATGCACAACCATGAATGCACACACTGACACAAGATCAATTTAGAATTTCCAGTAAATCTAATGTATATTTTTATACTGTAGAAAGAGAAAGCCCATACATGTATGTGGTGAACATGCAAGCTCTACTCACATAGGCCTTCACAGCTGAGTTGAGTGCTAATCACTTCCAACACATTTCTTTTAAATCTTTATTAACTACAGCAGACAGATGGGTCTGAAATGTAAGGGCTGCAGTATATTTTGTCAGAGGATGGCTCCGGATACTTTGCTCTTTCATGTGTTTCTGATGCTGTCTCCAGCACTTTAAAGACCAACAGTTTGTCATTTACACTCATTTTATTCAGAGGCTGAATAAAATGGAGCAAAGAAAAGAAAGGAGACGAGGTCTGCCCTTTTTTGATTCTTTTCAAAACAAACTGAGTGACATTTCTCTTCTGCAGTTTAGTACAAACACAATTAATGCCTGTCAAGAGAGAATGACTGGAATTATGACGAGTTATTTTTATGTCACATTGAAAAGAGACAGCTTTGAGTGTAATGCTGAGATGGGCATAGAAATGCAGCTTAAACTTAACAAGAATCAACATTTCTCTTATAGGGTCTTAAAAATCATCTTACAACTTCTCCTTTTTCTAATTTTGCCTGACTATATACAGTATATATAATCTCTGTAATTGCTGCAATGGCTGAGTAGTTTGCAATCAGTGAGTGCATAGTACCAGACACTTATTTAATGTGACAGACAAAATTCATTAGAGAGAAAAACAGACCAGTATAGCTGTTCTGACACGATGACCCAGTAACCTTTGACTGGCAGCTGGATCCAGACTCTCCTCCCAATTGAACAATTGAACTGACCTCATTTTGTTCTTCACTCAGTCAGCCTTCCTATTTCTGCCTCTCCATGTTACAAATGGTCATCTCATGCTTTTAGGCCCTCTTCATTTATCTGTTGCCTATAGAAATGATTACATTAAAGGTTTAAGTTGCAGAGACCATGACTCTGTGTGTGTGTGTGTGTTTGTTATCCATCCATCATCATGAAAGATGAGCATAAAGGCAAATGAACAGCAGATGTGACAGCAGGATACACACTCACACACACATCTGCTGGGACACATTTAACTTACAGTATTTATTGGTTCATTTTTCACTACTTACACGCTCCTGTCTGCATCTGAAAGTATTTATCTCCCCTCTATTTTTACAACTAATGTCTTTTATAACAGGCACCGAGCCATAAAACAGGCGTTTCTATACATGCGTGACATGATTCTATGATTCAGGTTGTAAAATGTTTGATACTGTGGAGTTCATTTCATCAAACGTGGAGTAAATCATCAAGAGGGGATGGCAAGGAAGGAACAATGGGAGGAGAAAGTAGACCTGAAAAAACAAGAAGGGAGTGAAATGTTCAGGGCAGATAGCGGCAGAGAGGAGTGAATCTGGCATGATTACATGACACAGGTGTGTTTACATTATGAGGCAGTGTTTTCTGTGAGACTTGCATGCTTTGACAACCTATATCACCAGTAAAGCCCTCCTCATGGTCCACAGTGCTAACCTGTGGCTGGGCTGACACCTCCGCTGGGATCTCACTGCTGAGAAATCTGAGACAATTGTTAAGCCCCTGAGACAAGCGTGTGTCTGTGTGTGTGTGGACCCACAGATAGGCAGAAAAGAGTACAGAACAACACATGAGATCATCTCTACCCCCTTGCTGACAAGTGTTTTATCACTCAATACCAGAGGCCAACAGCCCACCAACTCTCTGGAGGAAGGCAGCGAAGAAAGAAAATGCTTGGTTTGCTTCCCTCATTAATGCAGCTCATGAGAATTGGGTCATTGAATTCATTTTTCTCATACCGGCAGATAAGGTGTAAAATATGCATATCAACACACATCTGATTGTGATTTTAGTGAGTGTAGACAGAATGGTGCGGTGTAGTAATTTTGGTTACTTATGAACATCAATGTAAATTGGACCAGCTTGCCCGCCATCACTGACACTGATCAACCAAACACAAGGAATCTCAAAAGATAAACAAATTAAAACAAAAAAGGAAAAAAAAACAACCTACAAATATATTAAGCAAAACACAAATAACCCAGGATCATGGCACTTTTATTTGGAAGAAGGCTTTTTTTTAGCAGGTTGAGCAACAGTAGCACTTCTTGTGATTTAACATCAGTGATCAGACTTTGTTTTTCAAGTCCATCAATGACTTTTGTCCTTCTGAGGCTTTCTTGGGTTGACTCCCCTTTTGATAAGTCCTGACCACTGCAAGTTGAAGTCATACCATTGGTTTGGACCATTTTGAAGTGATGTTTTGTTAAATAGTTGAAGGGCAAAACTAGCTGTTTCTTTCTTTGTGTTGGGCCAAGCTAACAATCCTTAGATGTGTCTTTAAATTTAGCAAAGAAAGCAAACAAGTATTTTGTTTTTACTTTTATTTTAATCTACAAAAATGTTATACAACTATACATTGGTACAAACCTTGTTAAAGCTTTGCTACTAGAATCATTTTAAAAGATAAATTAAAAATACCCCAAATTTTTCTAAAGTGTTTACAAATGATTTACTGCACATGTGCAACTGCAAATGCACTCATCTTTCAAGTTGGCAAATGATGATAAATAAAGATGAATTTGAGTATGGTTGTGTCCCCCCCTCACACACTTTGCCCCCAACACACACACACACACACACACACACACACACACACACACACACACACACACACACACACACACACACACACACACACAGAAGCAGAATGAGACAAGAATCCAGGTCTATTTCTCCAGCTGCAGTTTTTACTTTACATATTTCTTTAACCACAAAGTTACCTTTGAAGAACCACAGGAAACGCTCCCACTGCTTGCCAAAAAAACCTACAAGTTAGGGTTCAAAAGATCCCTGAGTTCTTTTGATCAAGTAAAAATTCTGCTGCTTATAAAAGCCTCCATCTGCCAAGGAGAAAAGTGGGGAATTCATGATCAATTAGAAGACACTCCTCCCTGGTGGTTCACTTTCTTTGGACTGGGGAGGATGAAAGAAGAAAACAGGCGACACAGGAGACCTGCAAGTGAACCCTGCATCCTGAATGAGACCAACAGGTCCTTCTTTTCCCAACAGGAAAGAAATTTAAGAGTTTTTCTGACAGAGCACTGTCAGCAGGTTCTACAACATATTAATAAAGGATTTTTTACTTTTTTTCTTCTCTTGCAGTAACCCTGAGGCAGTTACTGCGAGAGAAGATGGAGTATTCACGAACACATTGCATTCGATAATCACAGTATACTAGTTCAATATTTCCTGTCACACACAACGCTGTCACTGTTAAGTGTTACATAATGATCAGCTCCTTCTACATGCAGACTCAAACAGTAGCTGCCGTGTTATTCCTTTTGAGGTTATACTGGGGTGAATCTCATACCCAGAGAAGCACATTCATGCCACAGAATGCTTAAAGTCCACAAATGAGCCTAATGGGAAAAACCCAGAGTTAAACGTTAAGTGACTGAGAAGCTTTCCATTAATTTGTTATGTGATGAACTATACATGCTTGTTTCATCAAAACAGACCCAGATGATTGCTGTTAACATGACCTGAACTCATCAGTGTACAAAACCTTTTAAAACTGAGCTGCAAACGGATGTAAAAACACATCGACTTTTCTCCACTATTATGGTTGCTGCACATACTCTTCATTTTTGGCTGTTTTTATTTAATTAATCTCAACTGCACTTGCACAATCAAACGCTCAGTAAAACTTGCGTCTTCATGCTGATCCACACTCTAAAACTCACATTCATTCACACACAAACACACACGGGCCAACTCTCAGGGCAGCAGGATACGGCCTTTCCAGGTCTAGAGCCCTGTTTTGTTTTTCTTGGCGCAGCAAGGTCTGCTGGGTAATGCGCAGCAACTCAGTGGCCAAGCAACACTGGCCCTGCCATCAGTTCAAAACATACAGAAATGAACAGTAGACACTTTTTATTTCATCTTTACGTGGCTAACCTAACTGTCCAGCTCATATCTAGGTCTCTGTGTGTTAATCCCATAGTTATTATGACTCAGTGTGACACATGACTTGTTTTTGGTGGGAAGCACATGGACAGTAGGACAATAGTGGCAAAACATTTAAAGAGAAGCACAGATGGAAAAAGAAAATCCATTCCTTCCTTTTATTTTCTTTGTAATTCCATTCACACATCATCTTTTGTACTGGACCTGTTGACATAATTCACATTATTGGATATTTTTCTACTTTATCTTGAACCATTTCATTATGCATATCAGTTTAAAGGTGTAAAATATGTACAGTTGGAAATTAAACCACAAATAAGACAAAAAAAAAGAGAAGATTCTTTTTTTTTCTGGGTCTTCTTTTGTTGTTTACAGTGATTACAGCTGCAAGTTGTCATTGTCATATTTCTGTAAGCTTCAGTACTGAAGCCAAAACTACTCCAACTACTTTAGGATGAATTAATCATGAAAGTACACTCCAGATTCTCCGTTGTATTAAGGTCTGGGTGTTTCAGGACATTTAAATGCTTCTCTTGGAGTCATAAAAGTGTTGCTTTACAAGTTAGCTCAGAGTCATTGTCAAGTATTCTGGAAAAAAACAAACAATAAAAAGGTGTGACTTTCTGCTCATAAAACTCATCCTGCCACATGATGCACCCACCACCATGCTTGACTGTAGGGGACTGTGTATTCTACATGATAAAAGGGTTTTTGCGACACATAGCACTTTAATTTATGGCCAGAATGTTTATAATTCATCCACAATTAACAAAAGTACCCATTTCCATGTGATTGGGAAGCCTCCCAGACATTTGTTTTAGAACAACTGATTTTTTTACAATACTAATTTGAGACCATCAGTCGCAAACACAAACACCTTTATATTTGAACCTTTTTACTTTTGCATCTTTTTAACAGTTCCTAGTAATGACATATGCCTATTATGGAACATATTACAAAAAAATCTTTACTTGTGAATAAATTATATCCAAACAAGGCAAAAAAGGATGAAAAATCCCAGAATTTGGCTTTATGTCATGCAGCCCAAATCTGTGAAGCTGCAGAAAGAAAATGAGAGATTTATGTTTCAATATGACTAAAAAAACTAAAAAAATTGTCCATAAGTCATAGGAAAAATATAAAGCAGAACTTGTTTCTGCCTGTAGTTCTTGTTTCTACAATTCACAGCTGACCTCTTCGTTATCTCCGTAAAGCATCAGCAGATCAGAAGCTACCAGCAGCTGACAGGATGAGTTTTAAATTACAAATGTTACCGACAACAGGGTTGCTCGGCATCGAAACCGAACACAAGGCGTTAATGCAGACGTTCAGCCAGAGGAAGCCTTTGAACCGTAAACTGGAGAAGACCCTAATGGAAATGATGATGCCAGCAAAAATTAAAACAAATGTGGGATTCATCCTGGAGGACCTCGAAATAATTTCTTCAGAATGTTTTGTCTCCAAGCTGGTAAAGAAAAACCCATAAATAATGGTCTAAATGAATCAAATATGCAGCCAACATTTCCTGAAATTGTCATGATCCTGTACAGGATATGCTATTCTGAGTGCATCTTCTGAATGTTTTTTTTAGGCTTTTATCTTTAAATTAGCTGGTGTATCCTGTTATTGGGGCTTACACGAGGCTATGGTGCAATAAGGCCTTGTAATAACTAACAGGCCAGTGGAGCTCGTGGCCATCGAGAAAATGTTTATTTTGATGGATAAGCGAAGAGAGACCAGCTGGTTTGAGTTGGGAGCAATACTGGAGATTTAGCCCACACATGGCTTTGATTTGGCCCTCACTCCCCCCTTCGATTCTCAGTCGCTCTTTCTCCATCATCTGCCTTTCTGTCTTTGCAGGTCACTGTTAGCCGTCTTCATTTCCTGGGGATCCTGCTGTCCCCCCCCCCTCATTCCTCACCTCTCTGTGACACTCTTATTCTTTTTAAATATCAGACCCAGGAGGGTTTGTGCTCATACAGTAATGAATGACTCATACTAGTGCTTTATGTTTTATTCCTTAGATTAGTGGAACAGAAATGGTTGGGTAATCCCTGAGTTATTAGTCTTTCTGTTGTATTGTGCACTCTGTGGGAGAGCGGGGGAGAATCATCGGCCCCTGGAGCTCATGAAATCTGCTTACCTGTATCAGACTTGATAACAAGTGAAATGAATAGTGCAATAATAAAAACTTCATCAAGAAGAACTGAGTAGGTTGTATTTGCACAAACAAAGAGGTTATATGTCAGCCAGATGAACGCTGCTTGCAGCACTGATTACCATTTATAATTTGCATGGCTCACACAATCCATTTTGCTCTCCTGATCTTTTGTTACAACTCTGATGACTGCTGGCTGCATTAAAAGCTCAAACGTCTTCAGTTACTCCCTGCAGGCTGTGGTCAAATTCCTCTCACTCTGTGGCCTGCCTGTGGTGTCCTCACACAGCATTTGCTAAAGTTGTTTTTTCCCTCAGCTTCCTGTTTCTAGTCCACATTGACACAAACATTCAAAAGTAAGAATGCATACGGACATGTGAGCATGCACGTCACATGGGAGGTGAAGAGATTTGGTCCTGTGACGAGCCCCGTTATTTGACTGAAACTGATTTTTGGATATTGTGGTTATGCAGGGAAAACTTTCTAATAGACCAGCATTCTTGCTAATTGTTCACGACTTTCATTGTCTTTGTTCACATTTTTCTAAAATTTGTCCAAAAAGTAAGAATGTGATACAATGACTGACTTTGATCCAGAATGAAACATGTGACTTATGATGGCAAAATGAGTCACAGTGGAGATTATTTCAATATTGAGCTATTATTTTCAAATTCTCCAACTCAAAAGCTTTAAAATGATACATAGTTTGTTGAAATTTGGCAATTTATTACCTGGCCTGGCAACAATCTAGTTGTTTACGAGAGTGCCAGTTTGAAAAACTTGATTTTTATTGGTCTGGAGGGATGCCATCAGGAATTCCAGCCTTATATTTAAATAGGGGCATGCCTAAGTTTCACAATGATGCCAAACATTATACAAAGCGAACCTCATTTTAAAAGTAGATGTGTAGATTATTTGCTTTAGTTACCGGGATCACTAGATGGTGTCTAATGAACTCTTTTTATTCAGTCATTCAATAACTATCAACAATAATCATCTTACAAGTGCTTACAAGAATATTTACATAGAATTCTGTGGTCATTTGCAAGCACAAATAGCAGCAGCTAGCTGTAGCACTTCCAGAAGGGATACCATAATATTTCTGACAGATTAACTGTGTAATGCAAAACTGATGGTGATATAAACATTTATAAAATAGATTTCATTTTATTAAATGTTTGAGACTGGAGTTGTTTCAAGACAGCAGCAATCCACTATGTTCTTAGCCAGCTTGTCAGGCCAGTATTATTACATATAATGATATTATAGATGTTATATAATATTATAATAAATTATTATGAACTTTATCTCAAATAATATTACATAGATTCTATTCTTCCAAACTGAAGTTGTTCAAAGAGCTATCTACAACAGGTAAGACATTATTTCTTCGTGACCTTTCCACAGAACCACACTTCAAAAGATCTGGATCATCCCTTTTGTGAGGATCTGGGTTTTGGTTCCGCCCTCTGGGCGGCGCCACTAATTATTGTTCCACAGGTGTTCCTCATACCACTGATGAGACCAGCCAGGATTTAAGCAGCAGGCGGTGATCAGACCTTCGCTGGAGCATCGTACCTACTGGGTTAGATTCTCCGCCTCAGCGTCTAACCTGAACTCTAGCTCCTAGTGTTAACCACGTGCTTTGTTGTTGCCTGTGTCCTAGGTTTTTCTTGCCACGCCACGATTACGGATACTAAGGATCACTTACCTGGAACCACGCTGCTACTTACCTTGCTGGATCTAATTCGTCACTCCTGGAACACCTGGAATTCTCTCCTCCTCTCATCAGCGCTGCATTCACCCTCTGGATCTGTAAGCAAACAAAGAGACATTATAACCACTTCCTTGTTGCCGTGTGGATCAAGACCTGTACCCGAGACTCACCTAGCTCTCCTTCTCTTGCAGACCACTCCGGACACCGCCCACTGTATATAGTCTCACCCTGTAAATAAATTCACTTACCTTTACTTCCATCTCCGTGTTTTGGTCTTGGTTTCGCTCTTCTGGACAGTACCTCCCGAGTTATGACACCTTTTGATTGGTGAGAATGACTATGCGTTGTATTACAAACAACAAACAAACAAACAAAAACATAACAAAAACTAAACCATTTAGAGGGAGTTCCCTGACTCCAGTTACAAATTCTGGTAGTTTTCTTTTGTGCTCTTTCACAAGACATAGAGACAACTATGAGTGTCTGTGTAGACTGAAATATGCAAAATCTGAGCTTGGCCATGCACTTTGCACCTACAAGTGCACAACAGAATAATTTAGTTTAAAACCTTTGATTGAAAGAAGCAAACAGTCGTATTACGTGACCCAGATGTTCACCAGAACATTTCTTCTTCTGTGTGTAACTTCATAGCCTGGAAGCTGTGTTTGTCTCAGATTGTAGATGAATTTGAAAGTAGAAACCTGCAGATATTGGAAGGAGAGAGGATCAACCAAGCAGCCAATAATAGGTTTTTACTAACTTTCAACATCCAGGGAGTCAGAGTGCCAATGCAACAAAAAAAAGGCAACAACTTATGCCAGTAATAGAGCTTTAGTCCTTGAACTATAGCTGTGCAATAATAATGTTTGACATCAAAGTTAGTGCTGTTGGTTGACTCATCATGGCTGTTCTATGTTGAGAATAAAAAAGCTCTGGCAAGCCTGAGCCATAATTTTCTACAAACATACAAACTGTGTGTGTCTGAGCATTTGAACGCTGCTAAAGGTGTGGCTCAACTGTACCGTTACCTCAGGGGTCGAAGAATTAAATTTAATTGGAGCCATATTTTTGTCCCAAAATGATTGTTTCGAATTTAATTATGTTTTGGGTCAAAGTCATGATAGAGTCAAATCAAGCAAACAGCCGCTGGGTCTCAGCGACAGACACATACACACAGAAACACACACACACACACACACACTCTAACTAATTAGAGAGTAAGAAAACAAAAGTGTGTCATGTTACTCAATCTGTGTTGAATTAGTTGGACATTATTTACTGAATCAAGAGTCCAAATGAGTGGGGGGGAGTTTGGAGAGGAAAGAAAGAAGGGGCGGTGTGGGTGGGTGCACCTTAGGCCTATTTCATGAGAACTTATTATTTGATGGAATAAAATAAAAACACGACTTCAGCCTCTCCAATATTTGTTCATGTTCTAAACGTCTTTGCCAACTTGTATAACTTCTGTCACCACGTGACTGAGTCTATTAATAAGCAGTCAGATGGAGGTTTGATTCACTCCCCTTCAGCGCAGAAGCGAACAGTAACTTGAATCTAATTGATTCCAGATTTCGCGTGGATGTCATTTCTCTGACAAATATGTTTTAATAATGTTTTCCATTCTGTGGCTTACGATACTGTACTTGGCAAAATATCAAAGTGTTGTCCTGTTGAAACTAATATCTACAAAATGTGCGTGCATCAAGGGAATGACAGATGGGGATACTACTAACTTTAATCTTTTCCAACCTAAATCATCATCATAATCATCTGTGCTTCTTTGTAGTGATATGATTTCATTAGTTTAAATTTCTACAGGCATGTTTGTGCCATCAGTGCTAATGTGTTTTCAGCTGAGAAATGAGTATTCAGTTAAGCTACATGGTGGTTTGCCCATAAAGTATTTACAGTGGGTCCACCCTGGCTGTATAGATCACACGCAATGTAGACAGCAGTTGTTTCTCATTTAGGTTCATTTTACTGGAGATAGTCATGAGGTAAACGCTCGGCTTCCTAAAACGGCTCACTTTTGCAGTGCACAAGGTAAATAAATTCTGCAAACACTTAAATTTCCCCATTTGTGTGTTTAGAAGGGCTTTCACAGTTATTGTATGTTAGCATCATGTGTTTTAGAGCTGGTGCCATCATCATCATCATGAATTCTGTTCGCAACCTAAGCCAGTCGTTGACATAAAATTACAAAAATATAATGTATTCTTTGGGGAATTTAGTCATTCATATTTTGGTTCTGTCTTGTGGAGCAAAGATTTACTATTTTGCAACTTTGAATGTTCCCAAGCAGCAATGATAATTTTGCCCTCCACAGTTATTGGTTAACCTAATCTCATTGCTGATTGGCTTTTGCTTCACATAAACTGTTCACATTAGCTTAAGCATCTTCAGCTTGCAGGGGTCTGTGTGTGCAACGAAACTGCATATATCTGTGTTTGTGTATGTAATAAGAACAGCCAATGTGACTGGTTTGCATTTGGTCTGAACACATAATAGTAACAGAATCTTACAGATCGTGGTGCCAGCTCTCCGTGAGAATGTGGTGTGGGGTTTCGGAGCCTCTGGCCCTGAGTCACCAAAGGACCTCACAGCTTTCTGCAGCCACTAGCAAAACAGCTGTTGCACATGATCTGTCTAATTCTCAAAGCACTTGCAAAAGGAGATGTGCGCCTCAAACTGCGCTGCTAACTGCACAAGCACATTTTGCTTACATTTAAATGCAGTATTATGTGTGCATTTGGAGGAAAAACCCACCCATATTTATATAAATGACAAACATGTTATTTTTTGGTTTGAAACACGCATTTAGCATGAAATATTTGCTGCCTCCTGAGAGCTGGTGGTAATTGCATCGCAGGAAATCTAACAGAAAAAGAGGCACTTCTGTGGGAACAAAGGAAAATCTGCTACTGGTAATGTTTAGTGTCTCCTGGGTTTTGGGTAAATCTGAACAGGGACTCTTCAGACTATAATTACTCAAAGCATAACAATACGAAATTTTATGACAGGTAGAGAAGAGAGGCAGCGGACATTGTGGCTAAAAGGAGGCACAGTGGAAGGAATCTGACGGAGAAGATCGGCGGGATTTACTAAAATCTGCACACTACTGTTTATCACCAGATCATCTTAAAAAGGTCAGGACACTTACATTTCACATGAACTGAACCAACGCATCTTGTTGTCAGTTTTACAGTATTCACAGTTGTATATTTTGTTGTTGTTGCTTAAGTGCGACTAAAATTTCTGCTTCTGTTAGTTGTTAGTTGATTGTCAGTTTGAATATTTTCTGATTCGGGAGAAAAATAATCCCACATTTGGTCATTTATAAATAACAGAAGATCGTAGGGCACTTGTGTAGCGATTTGGGGCCTTTTAATCTCTGTTCAAGGACACTTTCCCACCATATTACTGGTTTTGTGCAGTCTGGTTTTGTTTATATTTTTTTTATAATATCATGCAGCTTTGTTTTAAAAGCACTTTGATGATCTCATTTAAATTACAAGTGATTTACAGAAATAAAACATTCCTGAAGGGGGTTTATATTCTTAGACTGACAGAACAAAAAGTTTATAATCAGAGTTTCCACATAAAAAAGTGAGCTCAGAGTAAAAGCAGAAAAAAAGAAATGAAATACAATATTTTGCACCCTAAGACATCTTATTTATGCATAGACTAATGTAGATACTTCAAAACATGCCAGCTCTACAAAGGAAGTCTGCTGGTACCAGGATGAAGATGATTCAACAGCTGTTAAAAATCATAGCTTGCTTGTTTTGTGACTTTCATGTCTTAGCTCTTTGGCCCCCCAGACAACCTTCAAGAATCATATTTCCTAACTCTGATCCAATTCGACATCCACCTTTTGCCTCTTTACTCTGATGAAATTAGATCAAATCTACAAAGAAAAACCACTCAAAGCAGGAGACTTTTCATCAGATTTCTGTTTCCTTTTTGACAGAGCAACTTGAGCTTCACCGACGACACCAACAGAAACACTTTCAAAATTCATAAAGAAGTCGCTTTGAGATTTAAGATTTTGAACGAACCACAAAATCTGTATTTGAAGCTTCTAGGGGGCAGATGAAAAATAACAAGAGCCACAGCTGGGAGTCTTGGATAAAACTTTTGAATTCATACTGTTCTATTTTAATGTTGTTCTGTTTTTTATGGTTTCATAAAGTTTATGGAAAACAATACAACTTATTCAGCCAAAAGCAAACATCATGGTTTGGACTGAAATACTCCCCTATACAGATCCATCTCTGTCCAGCATGAATATGATTGTCATTATAATGTTTCCATCAGAGAAACAGAATTTCAACTGATGGCATCAACATTTCTGATCCAAGAATCAAATTGAATTTCACTCACTGTTTTTGAGTTAGTGTCATCAACCACAGTTATTGTCCTCAGCTGTCATACTGAGAACAAAAATAAACTTTTGCATGAAATAGTTTTGTCACTTGAGCTGACTTCCTTATGCCAGAAACAGAACAATCCAACACCCCAGCCTCAATTAAACACAGAGATCCCTGTTAGTCTGCTGCCGCTGTGGGAAAAGGGGTGTGAGGCAGTGATGCATGGTGATCCGTGTGTATGTGTGTGTGTGTTAGAAAGAGACAGAGGGAGAGACAGAGTTATGATTAAGGTGGCTGACAAACACCCATTTTCCGCTCTGATAGCCAGGGCAGTGGGAACTTCCTGTGAGGAACACACTCACAGAGCAGCTAAAAGCCGAGCAGCACCAGGCGTCTCACACAGCTAATGCCACTGTGACAACACACACTGCAAGTCCTTCATTAGCAAGCTGTGTTTGCATAGGTCTTAATTTCTGTTTGTAACAACGGATTATCCTGTCCTCCACAACACAACCATCAGTCTGATAAATGCCAGAGAAATATATAAACAGATGTAAAGGTTTTGTTTCTATTAAAACAACTTTACTGAGGATCAAAATCTTTTGAGGGAGTAAACAGTTTTAAGTGTTATAATAGAGTTTTGCATCATAATAGGGCCCTACTACTTTTTTTTTTTTTTGAATGTTTTTAAATCCAGGACCTTGTGTTGTAATTGACCCTTCTCAGTATTGCAGATACAGTACGTTATAGTGCACTTTATTGATTGATTGATTGACTGAGTGACTAAATGACTAATGGATGGATGGATGGATGAATGGACGAAGGTATGATTTGATGCAAGGTTTGTACACAAAGTACATTGCAAATAAAAAGGACAGTCACAGAGGCAGGTGAGAAATTATTACACACAAATAAAATAAATCTACAGAAAAAATACATTTTAAATAAAAAAATCCAAACAATTAAGAAGTTCTCCATAAATCAGCAAACCAGATAAGATAATAATCATGATTTTACAGGAAGTTGTGCTAAGTAATGTTTATTTTTAGTTGAGTCAGAAACAATGAAAAATGCCTAGTCATTCTGACAATTTTTTTAAATTAGTGTTTGTCATAGGATGAAAGCGTACTGTACTGCACATCAGTTTTTCAAGATGCCTGGAGCACATCCAAACTGTGTTTACACGCTGGAGAAAATCCTAAACATTAGAAATCTGGTGAAAAGCACAACGCTGAAACCCACCTCATGCTTTGGCCTCATGATGCAACGGTTTGTTTTTATACGGGATGGTAAAAGTTGCTAATAAGCTTATAAACATGTGCCCGTTTCTGCTGCACTCAAAGAGCCGAAGTTTGGAAAATTATCTTTTCAAGAGCATGTTTGGATGAAACTCAACTTCAGCAGAACAATCAACATCCAAGGGGGAACAATGTTTCCAAATTGTGTGTAATCCCCAAACAGTTAAATGGCCTGACTTACTGTGTTTTGTAAGCATCACTATAAGAGCATGTGGCGCAATAAATCATGAGCTGTTAGTGATGATGTGATGCCATTCTGGGTTTAGACAGGCAAAATGAGAACATAATTTTCTGTGTCACATGGGAATACTGGGATTAATTGTAGTCTGGATCCATGGGAACTTCGGCTGCGTCCCCACAGTGACTGAAGGCCCCCAATGAATACTGTGCCAGTGTCATTTAAAGACCCCATTAAAAAAACCACACAAACAAAACAATTTAAATTTCCATCTAGTTAAAATGATATAAATTACCAACAACTCATGATGACCAGCTTCCACATGGTCTCATGCACAAAGTCATTGCTGGTGTCCTGATGTTATCCGTTGTCATATTGACGTTTCCAGTTTGTGCTCAGGGTCTGTGTGACATCAAGCACTCACACACACTCATCACGTTGATGTGAATCCACAGAAATATTGCAGGAACATATGGAAAACTCTCATGCTTCTTCTGACTGCAAACTTCATGTGAATGAGTGAATGAAAGCTGCTGACTCACCGAGCGTCTCTTCCAAGACTCTCCAGTTCCTCAGCTGTCTCCAGAGAAACTCAGAGCCTCATATATTACATCTGCATTGATATAACTCTGCTGGGAGTCATGTTCCTGGCCAAAAGGCACACAGATATTCTTCTGGCAAACTGGACCCTGGATCTATTTGTGTGTGTATGTGCTTTCACTGTCATTTGGGCCAGATTTTGACACATTCTTTCCATCATCTTAGGTACACAGTCACACATGCATGCACGAGCACACACAGAAAGACAAAGAAAGCAAGAAAAATATGAACTGGAAGAATGAGCTTGGAGAAGCTTAAGAGGGATATGGGAAATCCATCATTTGAGAGTTAAAATTGTCCATGTGCTTGCACTTTTTCGATATAATAAGCACTTTCAGTCACATACACACAAAATTTCAAACCAGTCCAAAAATGAGAAATGTCTTTTTGTTGTGGAAAGCGTTACAGGTATTTTCCACTCCAGCTTGAGGTTGGTCCAGCTCTTGGATGAGCTAATAAGACTGTGACCCACAAAAAAATTGCTCAAAAGACTTTCTGATCCATGAACCCATACTGAAGTAGTAAAGTCTTCAGATGTACATTCTCTCAGGCAGGACCTTCTTGTTTAGTCTAAAGGTTATAGACTTAGACCAGAGAATAATCAAAACAATCATTTTATTCTTAAAACTCAAGTCTCTGTTTCATTTTAAATTATTGCTGCAACTGGAAAATCTCTGGTTTGTCCCAGTCGCATTTTGGAACAACTTCATAGATCTTGGCACAAAGTTTTATTTTTCTTACATCATAATTAATAAACTATTATATGTGGGGAAACACTTTTTTGCAGACTGTGTTGCAATTATTTTTCTGTTTCCAAACAGTTGTCAGAAATGTGGGCCGAAAATAGACTTAAATTGCTCACTCAGAAAACTGACACAGTTTGAGTTCTTTTAAATTCACAAATAAAGATAATTGAGAAGGATGATCTTGAGGCATCGTCACGAGAGAGGAGATGAGCGTTAGTCTATAAATGTTGTTTGAGTAACCGAATGTGATGTGTGATTGAATAAATCACTTGCTTTCTGTCTCTTTCCAGGTGAGAGAAGGGGGGAATGAAGATCCAGGAGTCCAAGGAGGAGAGAAGATGGTCTCGTTGGATAGTGGGAAGATAGATTGTCTTCAATAGGTCTGATCAACAAGAAAGACATGAGTTCACAAAGGAGATCCAATACAGCAGGTAACATGATGCATGATGAGTTGAGCATCTGTCCAGTTATCTTTACACCAGAGGAGAGTTGCACAGGTAAAAACATTAGCACAGGTAAGGTTTCAGTCATAAGGAATAAAAGGGGGAAAACAAATACAAGCATCTGGCTGGTATATTCATCTAAGTGACAGTACAGTCAGTCATCAAATGGTCTAATTCGATCTTAAATTGCTTTAGGCTGATGAAAATATTGATTGCAGGTGAGACAGCTGGAACAGGATGTGAGCTGGCACCAGGAAGTGCATGATGGGGATTCAGACAGCACACAGCTGGAGGAATGGAGGAGTGCTGGTGAAAGAAAAAGAGGAGCAAAATGGAAAAGAAGAGGAGAGAGCCTGGGGCAGTCAGGAATCACAACTACTGTAGCTCAACTAATTAGGAAAAAAAATGGCATTTAGTTTGTCGATTTATCACTAAGATTTCCAGTGGTCCAATATTTGAATTTGAATAAGAACAATAATGTATTTACACTAATCAGCTAATTTTAACGTGTCCTGTCGTGGCATTTTAGCCATACCATATAGAGAAGAAGCCAGCCTTTGTGCGCCAGAACAGATTTGTTTTACAAATAAATATTCTGTAGCTTTTGCCACCATCATGGAACCACAAATGTCAAAGGTGTTTGGTGCCTCATGCTTATATGGTTGCCAAAAGACATTCCTTCAGTAAAATAGACACTTTTGCTTTTCTTCTTTTGCTTTACATTTCTGTCTGGTTTAAAATGTTTTTTAAAATGTAAGCAGTCAAGCTAGCTATTTTGGTAAGTATAAAAACATAAAAATAACCTCTTTATGGGATTTAAAAATAAAACCGTCCAGCAGCAAATCTAAAGCATATGTTAGTATCCAGTACCTTCTTTGTTTATTAAAAAAGAAATGTGCAGAAATTGCAAGAGATTGCCACAATATGACGCTCGCCACTGAAAAGCTGTTTCCAGCTTTTAAGGTAAGAAAAGTGTCAGCGATAAGTCACAGACAAGAAAACTCGAGGTAAAGATTTTTATTCTCCAAGTGTCAATTTGTTTCTTTCCTGTTTCTCCATTTTAACAAAGACAACAATCGTGTTTCTGCAGGAATAGTTTTGAATTTAACTTGACAGGCTCACTGACAGCAATTTCTTTTTTCTCCTTTTGGTTGCTTCACTTATTTGGCCAAAGTTATGCTGTTCTTTTCCTATTTTTGCTTGACATTGCCTACTTTTTCAGTGAACAAATTTCAGAAAACAACAGAACCCCCGCCTTGCTGTTTCTCAATGTCTATTTCTGGACTTTGTTACATTTTTGCTCTGAGTTTTGGCCTCCTGGATGGCTAAACCTGAGGATATTCTGCCCCTACAATTTGAGGATTAAATGAACACATGGCATCTTCTGTTACTTTTCCCCCAGTTTATGTCCTCAATTCCTCTCCTTCTTCTCCAGGATGAAGAGGGAGCACATGTTGTCAGCATAACGGGTGTAAACACAGCTTTTGGCTTAAACTTACAATCCCTGCATGTCTGAGGTCTGAGCCATGGCCATGGACTGACCGCTGTATACTGGAGCTGTGTTAATTTGCAACTTTAATAAATATCTCACACCGCACATTTAACTAGAACCAATGAAACGGAATTTAAATACCCAACTACTCATCCACAAACAATTTGGACAAGAATACAACCCCTGTTTAGAGAGCAGCTTAATGAATGTCCAGTTGTGGGGAGGAGAAAGCTGTGTAAAAATCATAACTCATGACCACCTCAGTCACAAAGTCACAGAGGAGCAGTTATACCCTTCGCAAACATACCTCAGGAAATGTGATTTAGAGTTATTAGTTAATGTGTATCACGGGACACGCCAAAATGAGCTATAAATGTGCAGGGCAGTGAGTCAAGCATGACTATAAGAAAAAAAAAATCACATGAAGGAAGGTGTCATGTTCTTCAGGGGGTTTTAGGGGAAGTCAGACTCATCCCCTCACCCCCCCCCCTTTTTCTTTCTATCCTTTTTGTTCTTTCTTTCAGCTTCCTCTGCTCAGCTTGACTAAATCTATATTCAGGAGTTCTGATCTGTTGCCATAGGATTCAGTAAAAAGGTTATGACCAATAACTATTTTACCTGTTGCAGATTGCGCTTTGATTGATGAGCTAACGACTCCAAGCGAGGAGAAGACCAAAGTGGATTACTGGTGTCTTATAACAACTCCAATCTCTAAAATTTAATGGAGGTCCTTGCAAAGAATATTTAAAAAAACTTTCTATTGCTATTGCTATCAACTTCTATTGCTATTAAATGGTTATTTTGGCAGAAATATTACAATATTCCTGCAGGAAGTGCCTTTGACTGCCCCTGAAGTGCTACAGCTAGCTGCTTCTGCTACGGTTTACATTGTAAAATACAGTGGAACCTCTCAATCCAAACACATTTTTTTTCCTAATCTGAAAGGCATAAAAAGTAAGTTTGTGTTTGTGTTTTGTTGATTATTTCTTTGTTGTAACAACACTTCTTGGCAATAAATTTTATCCCATTGGAAAGCCTGTTTATTTCCTCTTAAATGGTGCCACATTTGTAAAGAATATGCATTTGTAGGATAAGCAGCAGAGTTGAATATGTGGGTTGTGCCCACGAAAAACTTGCCAAATCTTCTCTGCCAGTGCCAACCAAATTATTCTGCTGTTGACTCTTGTTATGAGCTTCTGATACCCCAGGTGCTGACAATCAGGTACCTGATTAATGCCTGATTGTCAGCACCTGTGAGCAACCAGTAGCAATCACGTATCTCCACACTCTGGGACCAAACTCTATCCTCTATGATGACAACACCCCCGCGGAGCTGGGTTTATCAGAGACTACCGCCAGAATTTGGCAGTGAAGAGGATAGAATGACCTTCCTGCAGTTCTGACCTCAACTCCATTGAACACCTGTGGGATCAGCTTGGGTGTGCTGTTCATTTCAGAGTGACCAACACAACCACACTGGCTGATTTATGACAAATGCTGGTGGAAGAATTAGGCACATTCTTTTGTCCACCCGTCTCACACGTTGCTGCCACACTCCTCAAAGAGGTGGGTGTCCAACACAAACTATGTTCGTTGTCTTTATTATTTAGTGTTGCAAAAATATTTCACAATACAATGCTTCTAGCAATGCCATTTGGTGAGAATAATGCCTGCATCATGCTGGAAATGACTGGTTGTGAATGTTGTGCCCATTTGGGGGGTACTGAAACAAATTGTATTATTTACCTATATTTATAATGGGGAAAATTTTGTTCCACAAAATAATTATTAAGATACAAATGACCTGTTTGAATTAATTAAACTTGATTTCAGAGGTTGCTTTGCAATTATAGGATTCTTTGTAAATAATCATCTAATGCAAACTCGCCAGTGGTGTAAAGGTTTATAAAATGGTGTTCACCTAAACTTATGATATTATAGTTGTTTTAAGATGGCAGCACATCTTAAGTCTTGGCCTACTCATTAACTTATCAATCTGATCAGAATTAAACTTTTTTTCTCCAGACTTAAAGCTAAAAAAGAGCTATTTACAACAGTTTTTTATGCACTAAGCACTTTGGTGTTGATGTTGCATGTGTGTTGTATTGAACAACTCCCACCTGTAGGCCCCGGGAAACTTTTGAGGTCCAAGTTATATTAACAGTATCTTAAAAGGCTACAGAGAGAAGTGGTCATTGCATGAAGCTGATGGTCATTGCGTGAAGTTGGAGGAAATATCAGCACCACAAGCACCTTTCACACACATACTGCTCTTTGAAGGAATACTAGAAAAGTAGTAAAACGGAAAGTGTTGGGTCTTTATGACCTGTGATAATTGTGTGTGTGTGCAAAAAGGAGAGAATAGGAGGAGTTATACTGCTTCAGAGTGAAAGAGAAATCACTTACTCAGCTACCTTCCAAACTTCAGTCCCACACTCTCATCCTGATCCTCCTCTCTGAGTAAAGTCCAAGGAGGATCGTTAGACATGGTAAACTTATTATTGTGTTTGTATTGAACACACTCACACACACACACACGGACACACACTACGAGAGAGAGATTTTTAGTTCTGGCTAATGGAAAAGGCAAAGCCAAAATTCAGAGCAAGAAAACAGACTTTTCTCTTTGGCCATGAGTTGGATAATGGCCCTCAATAATCTGACATCTTTGGAACGTCCAGTCCAGTTGAGAGAATTACACAAGAACTTAAAAAAAGAACATCTTTCAGATTTGATGTGATGTTTTGGAGAGTATTCTTTGCTTTTTTTCCCCCTGTCAACTCACAAAGCTTCTTTTTGTAGCTCTCCATCAGCAGTGGTTGGCCCCTCCACGGCCACAACAATCCACACATTATTAAGTCATTAACCACTGACTGCTGGCTTTACAGACAGCCCGGACCTCTGATAGGGCCGAAGAGGATGGGAGTGGGGAGATAGCATAGTGGAAGCTTTGTGAGATAAAACAAAAGCTGCGTTCAATTAAAAATCTGCACAGATTTTTTTGCTGTTATTCTGCTCTAAGGGGCCGTTGGAGGTTTGCCAAAGTAGTGTCATCCTGCGCTAGAAACAAACAGCCTGCCTGATTCACCAGGAGGGTTTCATGACTTCATTTTTCTGACCAGCTATGTTGTATTTTCATGTAACAAAATTACAATTTAACACTTAGCGAATACAAAAAATTACTTTTAGAGGCCTTGAAGAAAAAATCATCATCTGTCATGGTCATCCACTCGCAGTAGGATGTGATAAAAATAAAGATTTTATGGTATCTGACTGCTGTTATGGGACTTGTTTTAATTAAGGCAGAGTTAAGCTCTCAAGCACACTTTCTAACAGTCTTCAATGGAAAGAGCATCCAGGTCAGAGGTGAAAGGTGATGAGGTCGCAACCTGTGCAAAGGGAACCTTTGCCATGTTGCCATGGGAACTGCAGAAACCCAGAGGGTGAATGATTTCCTGTTTGCTAGAAACCTGTCTGAAACATTTAGCACTGAGGTGAACATCTTTATTATCTTTTATATTTGAAATGATCTCCTTTTCTGCAGCACAGTTCCTTACAGACTCAAAATGTAAAGCTAAAGGGTCAATAAAAGCCAAACTAATATGAAACAGTATCAATTCACTACACGGTTAAAAGAAGTTGAAATTAACATACTTTTGACACTTTCAAGAAATGCAAAAATGACCTGTAATATTTTGTTGTTTTTTGAGTCTCGTAGTTTACCACAGATCCAAACTCCACTGTTTTCTTCTGTACGTATTTAAAGTTAGAGGGACTGAAGATTTGATGCTAAAAAGGGCTCTTAGTTTTAACGCTGTGGTTCTGCAGGAATGCGGCTGCAACAGAAACATTTTACTGCACTAACTTTAAAAGGTTTTGCCAAAAAATGTCCCAAGTTGCGCATTTTTCTCTCCATCCTTCTCCCAAATTAATCCGTACTTGTGTTAGGAATGCATTCATGTATGACCTGTGCAAACTCAATATTTGTGTACATTTTATTTATTGTACTCTCAGTAAAGCACTCAGATACCCCAGCATGATTTTTTCATTGTAATCACACAAGACTTTGGGCTGAGTCAGTGGAATCGAACACACTCTGACTTCACTGGAGTCTGGAGGTTGACTGTTGAACGAGTTAAATACTTGCAGTGACAAATTCATTGACACAGCCAATTCCAGTTCTTGTTAAAATAACTTCCCCATTTACAGTGCTACATTAATTACAGCTTTCTGTTTAAGGTTTGCTCAGCCACACTGTTGAGTAATGCCAACAATGAGCATAGCACACCATCCCATTATCACATACAAGCTGAACATTCAGTAAGACATTTCAGCTCCTCTGGCATGATGTGATAAATATATTCAGTGTTTTCCTGTTGGGAAACTGAAAGAAATATTTGTTTTTTTAAGAGCAAGACACGTGTAAAAAGGGTAACCAAACAGAAAACCTCAGAGCGGAAGTCTTAAGACTTAAATCAGACATTACAGGGTGGGATGTTTAATTGCATGCTTGTCCTTCATTTCTCTGCTGTTTCGAAATGTCCTGAGATGTTGTGCAACGACAGCGATGGATTTCTTGGACCAACAGCCGGTGTTGATGCATAATCCTCCTTGGCTATGTTTAGAGAAAGAAGACATTGTGAAACAAGGACAAACTGAATGGCGTTTTGTCAAACAACACTATCCACACTTGAAAAGGACGCTGAGCTCAGTCAGCCTCGCAGTGGGAAGATCCGGGTTTCAAGTTCATCCCTATCCCACTGGGCCTTCCTGAGATGAATTCACTTTTTTGTGCTGTATTTCTGTTCAGTCTTCACAAAAAATTATTCATTTTAGGTATCAAAAGCAATCCTGAAATCACAGTGCAGTTAAATGCAAAAAACAGATCTTTCCTCAAAGATCTTGACAAGGTTGTAAATGGATACTTGTACCTGCAAAGTAGTACAAGTACTAAATGCATGTGTGAATGTGTACATGTGTAACTTTCCTTTCCACTTAGTTTTCAGCAGATTCAGCTGGGTCTTTTATCGTCATAGAGTGTGAATCCATATTTTAGAATTTCTTATCAATATATCAGGATAAGCTTTCATTTCATGCTATGCAGTTAGTAACTTTACTGGCAAAATATCTGGGACAAACTGACTACTAGATCTTCTCTGTGTTTCCTATCCATAAACTATCCATAAAGTTTTCAAAAAATCTCTACTTTCGAGAATTAAAAAAACAAACTTTTATTTCACCAAAAACTCAATTTGTGTGTTGATAGGAGCTGCAAAAGTGCAGCAGAAAATATCAGTCTTAAAACCATCTGGAGTAAAGGGAACATATCCAAAATTGCTTGATGCCAGATGACAGAATAAAAAAATATTCAGTTTTAATTTTCCATTGTCTGTTTGATCAATTAAACCATTATTAATTGTTGGACATCTCATAAGAATGCTATGTTCAAATAGAACACTGGATGGCACTAGTTCTCACAAATTGTTCCTTTAAAATCCTACTAAAGTTTATTAGGTTTAAAAAAGGATGCAAGGCGAACTGCTTTCTCTTCTCATACTCAGCAGATGCCTGTTTGACTTACCGACCAGCAAGTTCCCCTCATTCTGTTGCAATGACAAGCGCGAACACATGCGCACGTGCACGCTCGTGCTGGACAGATCCATCAAGCTCAGCTGTTGCCCAAAGCAGCAGTGTGTCAATCGGCACTGCATGCAAAAAGATTCAAGAAGGCATTTTAATCCTCAGCACAAGTCCCTGTTGAATGGCTCTCCTCGGGGGGCTTTAGTCCCAGAATGTCACCAAACGTGAAAATGGTTTAATAATAATCATTAAATCTCCATCACTTTACGATGGGAATGGGAACAATGTGTGGCTGTGAAAGACGTCCAGCAGAGCACAACATGGATAACTTCTTTCTCCATAGATCACACCATGTCGAAATTCAGTCACTACTTTATACACTTAAGTAAAGTGTTCTTGCTTCACATGTTACATATATATCACAATATTTAGGATTTAGAGTTGGATTGTGTGAGGTTGGCAGGATGTTGAGGTTGACTCTGCCAGCAGTAAGCAGAGACCGAACAGCTCGGTGATGCCACAGATGTACGGGAACTAGGCATGCATACCTCCTTTTCTTACTGTTGGGCCGTGGTTCAGTAATGCAGGCAATGCTTTGATTCTCAAATATGGACTCTATAAATGATAGTGACAACGGCTCCTTCGAATCCTGCCTGCCCTCAGCGCTGCCAGGAACAAGTCGCAGATACTACACACAGTATCACTACACATGCCCAGCGAGTGAAAGAGGATAATCCCTGCTGTGGTGTTGTTACCACCGACGCTCCAAACTTGGTGGGGTCTATTTTTAAAAAGGGAGCGGCTGGAAACTTGGAGAGGAAAACTTGGTTGGTGTTAATAGAATACTATTATAATTCAGCACACCAACAGGTATGTTTTCTAACTTTATAGAAATCTATTTTTGTTGACAAAAACTGGAAGGACCCCATTTCTAAAGTGTAGATAAATGAGACTAATTCAAAGGTGTGTGTTTTTAAATGCTGTATACAAATTTTATTGATCGATCAATGATAGATTTTCAACAATTTTAAAGAAAAATGGACAATTTTAAAGAAAATAACCAGCATACTGATATTTAGCTAATGCTGTAATAACTTATGGGACAATATGTTCTTGTGTTCTCTTTTAGTGTTTTTTATGACTAAGGCTCGTTTCACAATAGATGACAACCCAGCTATAACATAAAAAAATCAGCCAGAACATGGATGGTCTCTGCCGAATCTTGGTGAGGTCTTCAGATACGCATTAAGAACACAGTAGGATCTCTATTACACTTGATAGGTTCACAATGGTTTTGAGCGTGTACAGGCCTTCTGTAGCAAGGTTCTGTTGGTTTATCATTGTGGTGGCAGTGTATTGAAGTCCTAGGTGGAGCATGGTGGTAGAATACTCATGATGTGGCACTCCAACATCTGGCAAACAGTCTGTGATACCTCAAGTTTTCCAAATTTGCTGTGATCCAGCTGTTTGAATGGGTCATGTAGATTGTGGTGAGTGTAGCGGGGTCATTATTCACCGTAAAAGAGGTCTTAGTTTCAAATAATATGGCTTATTTAATGGAGAAATATCAGAAATATATTATATCAGTTTCTTTGCTGTGTGATGCACACATGAGACAAGACTTGATGCCGACTTGAAGTGTCTGGATAGGCTGTCACAACGCAGAAATCACAAGCAAAGAATCCAATGTACAAAAAAAAATTAAGCAGTTTTACTCTCTGGTAAAAACATTGTATAATCTGATTTAAAGAATGATTGCTTTCTGCTGTATTTAGGTTTTATATTATATGTATTGTAATGTTTAGTAGTGCTATAACATGTTTGGAACATAAAAAATCTGTTCTATCATTAAAATCTACCCCAAAAACATGAAAAATGAATGACTCAGTTGCCTGTAGCCATCAAGGGAAGAATAAAATCAAGCCAGAGATCATGGTAAATCCAGCTAAAGTTGTGCTTTTTATGTCCTTGGACATAAAATGTTCTAAATTAAGTAAGTGGATTGATTTCAGTCCGGCCTCATGTACGTCACTGAGCCTTTGGTTAGCATCTGCCCATTCATCCATCAACTCATCATATAAACATGGTCCTGATCATATTAAGATCTGCTATTGGAGCTGGAACCAAACCCAGCATGCTTTAGGAGACAGGCTGAGTAGGATAAATGTATAGAAAGATTCATCGTGGATCACCATCAGGCCCCTGTTGGCCTTTCTGTCAGGGCTTTACCTGTTCTCCATATGCCTGCATGGGTTCCTTCCACCAGTTCCCCTTTGCTCCCCCAAGCAGGTTTAGTGAAAGCTCAAAACATTCCATCGATGTGAATTAATCTCCCAAATGTTTGACTGAAGAGGTCAGTTCAGAGAACGAATCAATTGTAACAAACACTGGTGACAGAATTCAGTCAGCTATGCGGCCTTGGTCAGAGACTGACTGCGATTCCAGGAAGTATTTTGAAGCCATTTGCTGCTGCTGCCAGATATTTTACCTCTGAAGACAGCTGCATAAAAGGCTGTGCACGTCTTTTCACGTTTGTGTTTGTGTGCACGCATGTGCTTTTGTGCGTGAGCTTCCAGCACACAAACACACACACACACACACACACATTCCTCCTGGATGGAGTAAGTTCACTGGAGGAGACCCCACTGACTGGACTAGTGAGTGTGTCAGGGCCGTGGGGAAAATGAGAAGAAAAAGAGAAAGTGATCACAGCTGGCTTAAAGTGGAGCTTTTGGTAGTATGCCACAACACACACACACACACACACACACACACACACACACATCAGTAAAGCCCCCTGCAAAAACTCTGCTGAGAGCAATTTCCTCTTCTAGTTCACTTAGAAATCAATTTCTAACTGAGGGATGTTGTTTGCTTCTGAAACATGTACAGGTGGTCAACCCCCACCGAGGACCCCCAACACCGAGCCCTGAGGACAGGTCTTGGAAGCTCCTTCCTGATTCTGGTTCTCCAACCACCTCTGCTTGAAAGTCCTGATTACACAGAGGCTCAGAGGCGCATTAAGAAGCTGGATCTCTGTTATTGCTTTGTATGTTTTGGTGGTAGACTACAGCACTGCTCTCTGCATTTATAAATGATTCAGTCAGTTTTGAAGCCTGTTGTACATTAGCATTTGTTCCTATTGCTTATAGCTGACAAAATGACATTAGTCTGGAGTTTGCTCAGTAGGTTTATTACAGTCAGAGCTGTCACAGAAAGTTAAAAATTAATGATATGATGGAAAGCAGAAAGAGTGATATTCATTTTCAGAACATAAACACAATTATCCTTATTAAATGTTCCACAAATTTGGTTATTTAAGAAATTTGACCTTGTGGATGAACAGTTTTTCAGTAAAGAAACTTAATCTGCCATAAAAAAGCATGAGAAAGAAAGTAAATATGATGTTTAGGAGGCTTTCAGAACATTGTTTCCCCTTCTTCTGAAAATTGTTGCCTGAAAAGTGATTCAGAAATATAAAAGTGAATAGCAAAACAGCTAAACTTTTAGCTATAACTCACATAAAGCTGAAGTCAGCAGCAGATTCAGAATAATTTAAAAGCTCTATTTTTTGTGACGGCTTCCAGTTTAAGAAAACAGCTTTGTAGAATAAAATCACAGGAGCTTATTATAGGTTCACACGTATAATATTATGCTAAAGGAAAGATTTCTGACTAATGCAATAAATTGTACCATGCAGGTTTGAATGATGTGTAAATAAATAAATGTGGGGCGTCGCAGCCACCAGGGTAAACTGGACTTTTAATTGTCAGGGAATCCAGCTCATGTCTCACTGTGTTAGAGTCTTTGTCCTGCTGAAGTAGATCAGAGGATCACAACTGCATGAATTCACTATTTCCTAATTTATATCAATGATACACAGACATTGCCAATTTAAAAAAATTGTTTAGTGAATTTAATTTGATTTTTTCAAATAATTTTGATCCACATTGACAAAGACTTACTCTCTGCTCATCTGTCTGTCTGAGACAATTTACCGCAGGAAAAACCCGCATTAAAATATTTTTCAAATTTTGTTACAAAATAAAATCCTGAGCTTTTGTCATATTGGGTTTGTCCTACTGGATGGCTTTTTCTGCCACCCTCTTCAAACTCTCTCTCTCTCTCTCTCTCTCTCTCTCTCTCTCTCACACACACACACACACACACACACACACACACACACACACACACACACACCCTACCTGATGATTGGCTCCCACCCACCAAACCTCAGCAGAGCTACAGTTCTTTGTCTCAGGGTGCTGCTGAGCTTTGATCTGCATGTTGTCGCAGCTCTCAAATGCCAACAGAACCCAGAACAAGAGCTCGCTTCATGTTTTTACAACCATGAGGAGTCATGACTGTTACAGCATCGGCCTGCTGCTCTGCTGTTAAGTATATTAACATTTTATTTTACGCATAACAGCAAAATGAATTCCACCGAACTGAGGCTGGATCATAAAAAACTAATGTAGCTCCATGTTTGAGCACTCTGTCGTTTTATATTTAGTCTTAGTTCACATATAAAGTCAGTGTACTGTTTCCATCCTTTTTAAATCTAGAAACATAAATTGCACATGTTGATATTTTTACTTTATCCCTATAGAGGAGCTATATGACCTTTGACCACAAAGCAGAGCAAAACGGAGGAAGACGACTGGCTTCACGTTACATTTTTTAAATAGTTTAAGTGCAGCCTAATGGTTCCAGGCTTGACGGTCCTATGCTGAACATTACATCACCTTATTACTGTGGGCAAGGCTCTGCTATATGGTCACTAACGTGACAGCTTCATGGCTGTTTTCATGTGAGCTGGCCAAGCAGCTCTGGGTGTGTCGGGTAGACCGGCTCCAGCTGAGCCTCTCACTGCTGCTTCATAAAAGTCGTTAATGTTGTTATTCGTATTGTAGAACCGCTCAACACTGCAGTTTCAGTTGACAGTGAAATAAAAAGCACAAGTACCCTAACCCAATAAAGAGCAGGGGATCGTGACGTTCCGGTTGTATTTTGGATGATTTATGCTGCAAAGATTTTTTTTCATATACATGTAGAAGAGCTCATCATAAGGTTGCAGTTAAACTGAAAACATGGATGAAAAACAGACTCCTGCTTCTTGGAACTCAATTATCCTCTATTCCCTTGTTCACGTTTTCTCTTATATCTACCCCCCAGAAATGTTCTTTTACCCCCTAAACCTCTCGGTACCTCAACTCTGAACCCCCCCCGCAACCCTCCCCTACATCTCTGCAGTCCAATGTTTTGTGAAGATTGCCACCATATGTTTGAGTAAAGGATGCTTGGATCCGGGGCCTCTGGCTCAGCTACATGCTGGGCCTCTTTGGTCTCAGCAGCTGATGGGTGCTTTTGTCTCAACATGGCAGCAGGCTCACATCGCCTGAAGATCTTGGTTTTCTTCTTCTTTCCTTCATCCCTCCACCCCACCCCGTTCTTCTCCACAAACAGTCCACAGATGATCCAACACGTCTGCTCTCTTTGAATTTTCACCTGAAACATCTTTCATCCAGCTTCTTCTCTTACCACTCACATTGTTCATTCAAAAGATCCAAGGCTGAACCCGAATGTTTCTCATTTTCACGTGTTAATCTTTCATCAGGTTCTTTTTTCATGCTCATTAGTTAAGAGTGAAACAAACAAAAGAAAATCTGTGGAAGACTAAAGTTACAATAAGAAACAGATTGATTTACAGATAGATTTGCTCCAGTTACAGTGGTGACATGTTATATAAAATCAAAGCAGTCTGGTTTTAAAGAACACAAAATTAGTCTTTTATTCTTCGCTCTAACTTGAAGCACTGAGAATCTCAACCAATAATGCAAAAGAAGAAGTGCATATTGCCGAGCACTGTTTATCTCAAAAATTTTAAACTAACATTATCTTATGTTGAAAAATGACAGAGTTGTGAAATCTCAAGCTTAAAGTATGCGTTGTGAATGACTCAGCTACTACCACAGAAAGGTTTTGCTCAATATCTGTAAAAGTGACTGAATTATAGTAATTTTTGCAAAGGCTATAGTCAGTTAGCTGTGGTGGCCACCTTGAATTGCACTGACTCTAGAAGTTAATCAGCTGTAAATGTACATCCAGTCGTTACTTACTGAAAGTTTCATTACAATTCAAACAGTGGTTCATGAAATATTTTGCTAATAGGCAGATACACATACAAGAAGAATGGCTGTCCTGGATTGGTGTCCAGTTTGGGCTGTAAATCTGCTGCATACAGAGGAGTCAGTTCATAGAACAATTTAATTTTCGGCTAGACTTAATTATCTCCTGCGTTTAGTCTGAAAACAGTAGATTCTCCTAGAAAAAAATGTCTCTATATATTTCTTGAGATGGAAAATGCCCCCTCCTTACTGATGCCTGTTTATATTTGCATTTTTATGTACATATTGATTGAAAAATATAAACATTTTGTACAGTATGTAGAAAAATAGCATGTAAAAGCACTGTGGTGAATACTGTTTAACTAAATTCCGTTTTCCCCTTATGATTACTGTTCACAAATAAAGAGTTTTTTAAAGGGGATATACATAAAAAGAAACTCAGCTTGGCCTAAACTTGTTTTAAATGACAAAACTGAATGCTACGACACTAAAATATCCTAACTCAGAAACAGTTCAGCTCATTTATTCATGCATTTAATGGTCAAAGTTAACTTTTAAACTTGCAGAAGTTGCATCCAAAAAAGACTGCCCTCACAGTTTTACCTGTCACTGTAACTAACCTTCACACCAACAAGCCAACCTGGCTGCAGCTGATTTAACAGCTTGTTGGTGTGAAGACACCTCTGCTCTTTTGGTTTCAGTAGCTCGTCTTGGTGTGAATGCCCCCACGTCCCCTCAAGAGCAGCAGATGGAGTGATGTGAATCACACTAGATGAGTCAGTGATGTATGGGATTGTTTGTGGTGCTTACTTCTTTATGGATGTTATACTGTTGGGCAAGAACACGTTTCTTCTTAAGTTGTCCGTAGGATTCCATCTGGGTGAGTGTGCATGCTCTCTGGTGAGCGTGTGTGAGTGCAACTTCGGCTCCTGGTTTGAATTAAAGACTTCCCGACACGATTGAAACAATGCACAGCTCCTAGCCAAAAGAGTGTAACGCTTCCCTGCTTTTAATACACAAACACACACACACGCACACACTTGTGGCCATGGTGCATTGGTTTTATGATCAACAGCTGATTCTAGTTGCATCTTGTTAGAGTGCCTAAAAAGAACAAAGAGAGAAAACTGAACCAGAGCACTTCATTCAGTCCAACTTGTTCCCTCTAATGAAGCTATCTTAAAGGTTTTCTTTACATTTGCTTCATTGGATGATAATAATTATTTTCTGTTGCTTGATTGGTTTATTAAGGGAAGAGCACATGAGGAGTTCATGTCACTGGGTTTTTGCCAGTATCTTTTCTATAAAACATCAAACTTTTCAAGGAATTATTCATCTATCTATTTTCGTTACCCACTTCACAATAACACTTTAGAGTTACCAATTAACCTAACATGCATGTTTTTGGTCTGTGGGAGAAAACTGGAATACACATGCACAGGGAGGACCTGCAACCTGCAACCTTTTTACTGTGAGGCGACAGAGCTAACCGTTCAGAGCTAATATCTTTTTTGAAGTTAACTTTGCAGATATCAAGCTAAAATCTGCTGTGGTAGCAGCTGAGAGTGATCCCTAAAACATACTTTGGGCACAAACAGATTGAACGAGTTCTTTAAAACTCTGGCACGCAAAGCAGCGAGAGATATGTAATCTTTCCAGAAATACCTTTTTCAATTTTTCAAAGTAATTTAACAATAAACCCAAAGAATATATTTTTTCTGCATATATTAATGAAGAAAAATGTCCTAAACATGCATGATAGTTGAGCACCTATAGGTATACAGTACAATTTTATGGTTGTTTACACATGCTTCTGTCTCTCTGCAACATAACATTATAAACTTTTGGTTGTTGTTTTTCTTTCTGCGTGACATTGTAGACATAAAGATATTGATACAAAGCAAAACATATCTGTCAGAACTGGTACAGGGTGAGGTGTGATGGATTGGTTGGCTGTTAAAGAAACACTATTTTATTATTTCACATTTCAAGAAGTCTGTGTAAATGATCAAATCCACCCAAGAGACTTGCAGGGCATAGGCCTGTGAGGAAAAATATGAAAATGACTTTCTACAGCACATTTAAAACCAGGTGGACATTTATGTTGACATTTATGTTGTGTGAAACTCTGTGTTTGTGTGATGGAGCTCTTCTCTGAGCAGTCATATCTGCTGTCATTATGTCAAACTGCAAATCATTAACAGCTATATTTTGCATCAATAATCAACCAACCCTCCTCTTCACTTTCACTTTAAAGCCATCAGTACCAGAACACTGCGCTTCAAATTCGCAGAGATCGAATTGGTGGTTATGACAGCTAGCTATCATCACTTCTGTTTATTTAATCTCCATCCTCCTCTCAGAGGCCCCCTCTGTCCCTCTTTCACCCCACTCCATCTCTCCCAGGGCTCGATCTTTGACTCCTTTAGGGAGGTCTGCACTTTTGGAAGGGTCTCCCTGGACCCAGCAAAAATGACTACACAAAAAGAGAAAACAGGCATACACACTCATATATAAACACACACACACATGCACACACATGTGCGGGATCATGGAGGCCCTCCCAGAGGATTCAGGATGTTTTGGCTAAACAAATACAAGCTTGTTTATGCTCTGAGATGGTGGTCAGCAGTTCTGAAAGACTGAAGAAAACAGTTTGCCTGAAAAAAATGACAGACAACAGCAGATTGGGTAATTTTTGAAGATGTTTTTTATCCAGTTTTAAGTGTCCTTGTCAACACTATCCAAATCAACTTGTAACACATTGCTTGCAAAAGTCCCGATCTCCTTGGAGATCTGGATTGTTTTGGATTTGGACACTGATACGACCGTATCAGGTGTTCCTCAAATGGCCCGTGAGCCAGGGTGCAGAAATGTTACCCAAATACCACGCAAGCCTCAGGCCTCCCTTATCCAGAACCCATGCAAAGGCCAGATGAGCGGAGAAAACAACCAGCATCTGCATCGGGAATGTTTCACAACTCAGACAGCGAGAAACAAATGGGACATTTGCAAAACACATTCTGTAGAAAGTTACAACAAACAAACCAAAGAGGATTGATGCAAGTGGTTTGCTGCAGCAGAGGAATCCTTGGGAACAATAGCAAAGTCAACAACATTAAGATAATGCACTTCCGTAGTGTACACACATCTACCCATGTGCAGACATTTGCATAAATATTGTATATACATGCTGACATGCTGATATTGAGGCACAGTAAATCAGCTGGCATGAGGTTTAAATAGTCTGAATCACTGTGGGGTTTTTTTCCCTGTAGAGTTATATTCCTGCTATCAACATAAGGATGTACCACACCCAACAGGACACAGAACATTTAAACAGTCTGAGAGTTTATAAACTCTGGATTTCAGTTTTTTCAGAAGATTGAGCTCAGTCTGCTGTTTCCTGAATTCTACACTATCGTACGAGTCTCACTGCCAGAAAATTCATTGATGAGTGAAATCTGACAGGGAACCACGGTGTCATCCAACATGCTTATGCTCTCCTGTAGGTCACCAGTCAGAAATCCTCCCAGTCTGTCTGTCTGAGAGAAACAGATACTGTTTGGTCTCATTGCTGACAGACCATGAAGACACCTGACTCTGGTGAAGCCAGCTTTCTGTTTATAAATCAGCTGGATGTGTTTTTCCACTCATGCAGTTTTGGAATCACAAGATCATTTAGAAAACAGGTTCATCAGTTTTTAAATGTAGCTTATATATACGACCCATAAAAAATGTTCCAATCTTAAATACAAAGCTGAAGTTGAAAATGAAGAAACACTTATGGACACACAAACAGATAAATTCAAGCGAAGCTATATCCCACACAATGCACTGATTTATGAAGCAGCCACAGATGTAAACAAAACACACATTCTGCTTGACCTGACTCACTGAGCAGCTTGACAGGAAAAACTAGAGGAGACACGAAGAGGAAGCTGTCGGCCAGCAAGGAAGGGGGACAAGAAAGAGGATGTACCCCCGCCAGTCACCTGGCATTGAATCGGCTCCCAGAGCCAGAAACTATGTGATCACCTGCACGGGTCGACACAGAACTGTGTTCCGATCTCTATAAATAACTCCTTCCATGAGTCTATTGTTCCTGGATGGACCTTCCCAAGCACCCGTGAGCTGCATGAACGGGAAGACTACACTTTCACCTCATTGACTGGCCAAGCGGTAGTGAGTCTGAATGGAAGTCAGGATGGGGAAGATTTAGCAGATGGGTCTGAGACAGGACAGGAGACAGAGTCTGCCTGACAGGATGCTTCCAGTGGGGTCAGGTGGATGATATTACAGAACGCTGCTTACTGCTCAGAAGATACCCATCATACCACAGCACTCTAATGGGAACCTCTCCAGCCTTTCACACAAACACTCATCTTTCTCCAGCTCAGTTGTCAGATCTGTACACAACAGCTGGGCAATATTCTTTAAGAGAAAACGCTGAGCTTGCAGCCTTTGTTTTCCCATTAGTCCTAATGGCAGGCTGGGAAAAACGTTTAGTTTGTTCTGGGCCCACTGGAACATTGTAATGACTGTTCAGTCATACTAAACATTCAACTTTCCACTGTGCTAAGTGACTTCCCTTATCCGTACACTGCCAGCAGAATTAAAAACTGTCTGCTGGACGAAAGCACATTAATGACCACTACATGGGGTGTTTTGGCCTTGTAGTTTCAGTGCTGTGCTCAATGTTGGCTAAATTATTAAAAAAGGTGTTATGATGGATGATTGAACATAGAATAAAACTCAAGAACAAGCAGGAAACAGCTACAGGTCATAATGAACACCAGCGGTGAGAAATCAGCGTGAAAGCTCTTCCTTTCTGACTCAACACAAACACTGATTGCTGTGAAGAACATTCTCTCTGGAAGCTGGAAGTGTTTTTGCGGCGGCTTTGACAACATTACGAGGAATCTGAATCACTGCCACATTTATCATAATTTCTCTCATCCCAGCTATCCCTCCCTCCGTGCCTCTCTGTCTCTGCAAGAACCTCAGAGAACTACAACTGAACCTCGTCATGCGGGCCAACTCTGAGTTCCTCAGATCTTACTGGAGCTGTTGTTGTTTGTGTTTTGTAAATGGATAGAGGACCGGTCAAACCAGAGGCATGGTCCACAGATGTTCTTTAATCCTCTTTAAAGCTCCAGTCTGTCTCCAGTGGACTGTTCGTGGTATGCGGATGGAGGTTAAGACGTTTAAGGGAAACAGATCTCTGCCAAAAACTTTATTAGACGTTCCACTGTCAAAAAATGTTGTGTTTGTGTTTGTCCAATTTCTGCATGAGCTTGTATGTGTGGCTTTAGCGTGTCTGATGCGTGTGGACAACCATTTGGGTCTCAATGTGGTTTTGGGCGGGTAATTTTAAGCCTTTGCGTTTTTCATTCATCCGTCAAAGCAAGTTCTTGGTTCTGGGTTTATCGTTTTAATCATTCAGTTCTTTTTTCCCAATCAGTTTGTGGGTTTTTATTGTGACAGTTTGAGGACAGAAGGCTATTAGCCTCCACAACCAAATTGAGGATCCTAATGTCAGTGCTTTGCATTGACTTTTGTCTAAATCCATCCCACAAAAAAAATCTATTCCCCTTTATGATAGGGTCCCTAATTTGGGACCATAAAACACAATGTCCCCAAAATCAGTAATGATGTCATGAGAACACTTACATTTAATGAGTTAAGAGTCTCATTAGACTAAGTGTGAAAACTATGCTTGCATAATAGAGGTTTTAAAGCATGTTTAGTCTATAGACATGTATTATAACCAGAATCTGCAAATTATCTACGTGGGGCTTTAAATTCAGCCTACTTCCCTGCTCACAGCCATGGTGTTTTAAGCATGAAATAGCTGATTACAACTAAATGTATTAGGAAAACGAATACTTGATCAAACAGCAGCAAGGTAGGAGCTACATGAATCAACAAGAGTCAACACTTTAAAAAATACATGAGATATTTTTTTATTTATAAGGGCAAAGTCTCACTTGTATACATAAAGGGGTGGGACAAAAAACTTTTATTGGGACCAGCCTATGAGGATCCTTCTAGATTTAACTTCCATAATCCTGTATTGGTTCCAGCATTTTTAAAATGCATCCTTTGAATTAGCCTCAGAAACAAGCTCTGAACATTAAAATTAAAAAAAAGTTGTACTTTATTTGGATTTAGTCACATTTACCCACTTTTCTTAACACTTTGCCGCCAACTTTTTTTTTTTTACGCTCAAAGTGAACGAAGGCGTTATAAAAGTGCTCTGAAATCTGCTGTATGCAGAGTTGGTGCTGGTATGTTTCACACCTGCCAGGGGAAATTCCAGCTCTGTTTTGTAACACAAGCTGTTAAAGGCCATCTATATTTATGTTTGCTCGAGAACTCAGCTGATCAAAGAAAGAACTGGATGGGGAGAATGTGCGAGGGTTTAACATGCTGTTATTAATACAACCGCGTGTCACAGAGGGAATGTGTAGCAGCAGAAGTGCTTCAAATAAATGAATGAATAAAGTTTGTTCCATTGGCCCAGGGCATGAACTGGATTGCACATTTTCTTCAATCCAAACCATACTCAATTCATTACTCTAATAGACATTCCCTGATGAATAAATATAACAAATGTGCGTTTAATTTCCTAGAACACAGGAAACAGGAAGTCCAACACAGGAAGAGCGTGACGGCCTATATTTGGGTTTGACCGCCGGAGCCATCCAAATATTGAAATTGTTTTCATATTGTGAGCAGACATCTACCCAAACATAAGAAGATAAAGAGGATCTCATTTTCTGTTCAAACTTCTCTGCATTTTGTTGATTGTTCTCATCTACTACCTGCCTCCTGATCTATTTATTCCCCAATGATCATACTTTTTACAGAGATTTGATTTGAAATTTACTGTACAGGACAGGAAATGTAGATCTGCACCCTACTGAATCTCATTGAATCTCTACCCACACAGACTCATGATCCTGGACTTCTTGACAGTCCTGGCATGATCTTGAACCTGTAAGTTGGGATGTATGTAACTCATAATATAGTAATCTGCTTAAATGCTGCTCAATTTCCCAGTTTCTTTTTTACTATAGTTAGAAAAACTTCCTTCTTCTGACGTTCCTTACCAAGTGTGACAGAAGCCACCACTCCCAAACCAAATGGTTTTGAAGTTTTGTTAGTTCAGGGGGCTCACCACGCCCCACATCTCTCTCCTTCTCTGTCTCCGGCTTTTCCTGTGGAAATGGGATCATTTAGTACAAGGGGAGATAAGCTGAGCTGGCGGGGTGAGTGAAAGCTTTTCGTGGAAGGTTTGACGCACACAGCGCTCCTTTTCCTGACAGCGCCCCAGCGCTCATTAACCATTCAGGGAGTGTCAAAGGTCAGATTGAGCTCCTTTTGCTCCTGTCTTTGTTCACTGCTTTTCCCTGCATCACACACAAATCTGAAACGACATTTTTAGCTACTGAAGGCCAGCAGACTTTCTAACACTCCATCTGATACCATTATAATCTCTGATGCCCTATGTTCATCAAGAATGATATTACCACAACATCTTTATTTATCCTTTTCATTTTATTAACCTATCCCCCTCTCATTATTCATGTCACCTCCTTTGCTTTCCACTCTTTTCACAATGTCTTTTTAATTGGCAGAAATTGCATATGCCAGAGACATTTTTTTTCTCTCTGACCAAAGAACAATTTCCACATAATTAATAACGACTGCTTGGAATTTCCACATTTCCAAGTAAAACAGAAAAAGACTGAACTTCGACATCTTGCACGCTGAAGCTTTGCCAGCTAATTAAAAACAACAACATAACAAGTGGGGAGAGTGCTGACATGTTAATTGAATTTCATAAATTCAGGAGATTTTGAGAGGTTTGCGGCTTGACACCAGTTTGAATATTTTAATCTTGTTTGGTTAGCTGACAGGATTTCCCCGAATGTAACTCATCACTACAGAAATAAATCAGGTTGATAAGACTGATAGCTCACTGTCCTATTTTCTTTCTTTTATGTTTTTTCTTTTTTTTTTTTTGTTATGCTGCCCTAACCACTTTTGTGTCATATTTGCTACACAAACACAAAAGCGGAAGCAAGTGCTTAGCAAACAAAATATTTGTACCTGTTGGTAGTTTCCATGCATGACTTGCTTCTGTTCATCTATGTTTGCTTATCAGGTCGGGTCTTGAGGGCAACAGGTCCAGGAGCAAGACCCAAACTTTCCTGTCCTCGACGACACTCTCCAGATCTTCCTGGAGGATCCCGAGGTGTTCCCAGGCCAGATATAAAATTTTGGATTTGCCCCAAGTTGTCCTCCCAGTGGGACATGCCCAGAATACTTCCAGAGGGAAGCATCCAGGGAGGATCCTAATTACATGCTCTAATCATCACAGCTGGCTCGTTTTGATGCTGAGGAGTAGCGGCAATACTCCGAGTCCCCACCCCCCCCACCCCCTAAGGACAGAGCTCCTAACCCCACCTGTGACACTGAGCCCAGCCACCTCATGGAGGAAGCTTTCATCTGCTTCTCATTCTTTCAGTCATGATTCATATCTTATGAATATAGGGGAGCGTCGGAATAAAGATGGATCCGTATGTAGATCAGCTCCTTCTTTACTATCAGAGAACGAAGCAGCGTCTTGATTACTGCAGATAAAGACCAGATTTTTTGGTCCATCTTCTGCTCCATTTTGTCATCACTTGCGAACAAGACATCAAGTCCGTGTCTCCACATGGGGTAGTCTCCACCCTCGCCTGGAGGGAACATTCACTTTTCTCTGGTCGAGAACCACAGTCTCAGACTTAGAGGAGTTCACTCTCGTCACTTCATAACCCAGATCATTAAAGATCATGGTTTGAAAATGCCAATAGATCCACATCACGTGTAAAAGGTTGAGCTGAGACCAAACCAGACACCCTTCCCTCCTCGAGCAGAGCTCTCAAATCCTGTTCATAAACACCACAAACAGGATCGGTGACAAGGTGTGGCCCTGGCAGAGCTCAACTAAGTACCATTTTTAGTCGAAATGCTTGACATTGTTTCACCACGTCACTTTCTTTTTTTTTAATACCCAGTACCCAAACAGATGTCTTGACATTTTCTGCAGAATTTCCTTATAATATTTACAATTCTGAATTCTCAGGGTATTCAGGTCCATATGCAACAAAGCAGGTCCAAAGCATGATACTACCACCACTGTACTTCAGAAAATGGGTTCTTTTGATGCTGGAATGCACTTTTTTCACTTTTCAATTACATTATGGCTCATTAGAATTAAAATGTGTGATTTTGAACACATACCTTTTTAAAAACATTTTTCTATTAAATGTGTCCACATGAATTTTAGTTTCAGTCAGTTTGTGGGGAAAGTTCTGTTTCAATAGCAGAGGCTTTATTCTTGCAGTTTTAAGTCTTTTATTTTATTTTCAGCCTTCAAATTCACCACTTGTTGCAGAAGTTCAAATACATTTTATCTCTGTCAGACATTTAACTTTGAATCAATTTTTCTATTATAGAGCGACCATTTTTTTTACGTTCAAAAAAGAAACAAACCTTCCACCCAACTGTGACGTTATTCATGATGGGGAGACTTTCAGTTCTCAAACATTTCCCCAAAGTGGTGGGCCTTTGGGGAACTAAGCCAACCTAAATATACGTGTGCAGTTTTCATATAATACACCAACAGAACACACACATACTGACACTTCCAGTACTAAATAAGGACTCTGAATGGGTACACATTTCACATGCATACAGGCATCTCATGACCTGTTAATCAGCAAGTGAGTCAGCTTTGAGCTTGATTTGTTGTTCTTTTGGTTGAGTTATGCGTTGCATGCCAGACACTTTCTTTCTCCACAGCTGATGTCCACCCATCTGTGTCAAATCTCTCTCCTTGTCTTCATCTTTGCTTCCCTTTTCCATCCCTCCCTCTCCTTTTTATCCACACAGGAATGTGTGATATGTGGATCAGCAGACGGGGTGTGCAATATTCCTGCTGAGGGCTGGGGAGAAGGCCAGGCGAGGTGGTGAAAAACAAGCCTGCTGCCACCTCGGCTCATGCATCCTTGATCACCTCTCTTACTTTTGACCATCCTCTCACACCTACTTCCACCACCTTTCACCTCTGTGCCAGTTTCATCCCCACGTACTGTGTAACTGTAGAAGACAGTGAAAAAGAGGCTCGCTGATTGCAGTGGCATTCAGGTTTATTTATTTTTTATTGGGTGAATTCTGATTCAGCATTTGAACTACTGATTACCTGTTTTTTTTTTCATATGCTCCTACTTCTGCATAATTTTTGCTATTTTAGCCATTCATATATCAAAACATTCAGCTCATTTAGACAATGGGGGCAATCATTTTTGACTTTTGTAACTTTTATAGAATATTTAACTTTATTTACACACATTTTCCAGATTGAAATACATTGAGATATCTTCCATTCCCTCAAAATCATTGTTCTCTTTGAAATCTGCTTTTGCATTATTGCTCTATTTTTATTTTCTTGTGGTACTTGCACACTACAACCTGCCTGAATCCTCCTACCATCAGGGAGATGTGTTTAATCATTTTATTCCCTAAAATCACTTTAAAATTGAAGGAAGATGTGTTTTTGATTTACTGGAAGATAAGAGGGATTAAGGGGAAAAAAGGGGATTTAGAATCAGAGGAATGAAATGCTAAGGAGAAGCATGTGAAAGTTGCATAAGGGCTTGTTGTTCTGTTACTGATCATCAGATTGTACTGTTTTTGTTTTTTTGCATGTGGACATTGTGCAGCACATGCAGCTCTTACCATACAGGCCTTGGAGTCCCAGATTGAGAATTGGAAAATGAAACAAGAGAGGGGTTGGGTGGTGGTGGTGGTGTGTCTGTGAGAGTGGGTGGGTGTGTGGGTGTGTGTGTGGAGGGTGGGGGTGATAGAGCAAGAAAGACAAATACCTTCTGAGTTTGGCAGCAGCGTAAATGAAGAAGTGAGAGGGCAAAGAAAAGATGAAAAGGTGGGGGGAGCTGAAAAGTTCAGCATGTGTTTCTGATATACTATCACGCACCTCAAAAACACCTCACATATTTTAGCCAAACATGGACAGAGTTGTGTGTGTGTGTGTGTGTGTGGTGGTGGTGGAGGGCAACAGAAGCTGTGAAGCCATTTAAATTTTTTTTTCTATTTTTCATCTTCAGTTTTCACTTCCACACATGATCCATTTATTGCACGCAGACTGATATGCACAACTCAAAAGACAAAATAAATAAACAAAAAAAATAAAAAATTATTATTTGATTCCTGTTTAAACTTTGAACAAGGCCCTTTGACCCACACAAGATGAAAGGTTACACAGATACAGGGGTGAATGTCAAACAGGGCAGCTCTGTGTTACAGATGGCCTTCCAAACCAAACAAACCTTGTCAGTCAGTTGACCACAACTCAGCCAAAAATCTGCTATCTTATCTCAGAGCCACAGCTATACACTTCCTCTTATCTCCAATCATAAATAATAAAAAGATTCAGACATAACAACTTGCCTGCATTCATCACCGCTCTGTGATGTGCTTTTGTTGAATTAGATTAGCTTTTATATAAACCACAGTCCTGGAGACATTTCAGCATCTACACCGAGCCATAACACAGGTGCTGTCACGATGAAAAACTGCAACCATTTTTCACAGAGGCAGTAAAACAAGAAGAAACCCAAATGTAGAGGGAGCCTATACTGACTGATAATGATAAAAATGCAATAAAAAGAAAAAACTATCATGTCATTATTGTTTGCTGGTCAGAGATAAAATAAATTATAATACACATAGAAAAATATCGTTATTATTATACTAAAAAGACTAAATAGGTCTAAACCTTTCTTGAATTTATTATTATTATTATTATTATTATTATTATTATTATTATTATTATTATTATTATTATTAATTACATCGAAAGCTGAGCCTCAGGGTCTTTTTTTACAAAGAAAAAATCTGGCTCCTGATAAGGTTGACCAAATTATTTGTATTGATGCATTTAATGCGTGGGATTTTGAACCAGCAAAAACCCTCAATCAGGTCAACTCATTTCTAACTCGAACCCAGGACCTTCTTGCTGCAAGCTAACTATGCTAACCAACTGTTCCAACGTGCAGCCATTAAAATGTCACCAGTAAATTTGATCAGTCTGCATCGAGTCTTTCTGAAAACAATTACATAATTTATGAGACCTTAGACCTCTAAGGAGCCTTACACACTGTGCTGACAATTGTCCAACAGGAACATCTGGAGCATTGATGAACATCTGTCTCTTCAGTCGTTTTAGTGTTATACACCATATGCTCTTTCAGAACTATTTTTAGATCAGGTAATAAAAGGACACATGTATAAAACAATCTGAATGACGTATTACTTTTTGACTATTAATACCCTAAATATGCCTAACTGAGCTAGAACTCTGTCAGGTACTAAAAACCAAAGTAATAACGATCTGATTTGATACAAACGTTGTTTTACTTATGTTTGTTACCTTATCTAATGATTAATAGACTCCTCTATTCAGCACTACAAACTCACCTGCTCAGGTGTAGATTTTCCATGAGGGTTGGCAGATGGATGATTTGCCTTTGTGATGTGGTGAAGCTGTTTTAAAGTTTGGAGTTTGAAGAAGTGCATTTAATAAACACATCACAGATCGTTAGATCCCACTGTCCTGAGAGATTTGTTTTCATTTGAATTATTATGTTTGCTAATGAATTGGTGTTGAGTGCACTCACAATAAAGCTCTTCTGTAATTCAGAGAGTTAGCACTTGGTGATTAAAAACAACACTCTGTGTGCAGTTTCCTAATGTGAGCCAGCCAGGAAATTTTCATCTTGGCAAAATGATTTCTGCTGCACTCCCCCTGGTGTCTGCATTACATCGGCTGGAGCAGCTCAGTGTGTTGATGAACGTCCGTTACGCAATGAAGAGACAGATAAATCAGCATGGTGACAGTCACCAGAAAACAGACCTTGTAAGTACAAAGAGTTTTTAAATAGAAGAGATAAAATTTTGCTTTGATGTCTTGGTCTTTTAAGGACCTGATAATGCCATCTACACAAAAAAAACTGCTAATTCAGGTCCATAAGGCTTCACCAGAAAGTTCAGAAAAGAGAAAAGGCCTGTTCTGAGTCAGCTGTCCTTTATGAGGCTCAAGCTTCTCTCTCATTGTCCCAACTTTCAAATTATGTGGGCTGATAAAAAACTGCAGTGTTTGACAACAGATGGTTTAATCCCGGACATATTACTGAAAAGAAGTGTCATCTCACTGTCCATGATGTCTACTAGTAGAGTTCTGATGAATAAAATACTGTGGAATGAGTGGCTATCAGATCACAAACATAACATCCTTTTACATTTTTGAAAACTGAAGATTTTAACCACTTCTTTTTGCTAAACATCAACGTTCCAGCAGTTTGTCAACAGATTTTTGTCTCATTCATTTATTTAATAATTTTTTTTCTTAATAATTCAGTTGTAGACCCCCTGGGGGAACATAGGGCCTCAACCACACCCTACTAACAGACTCTAGTATAGACATCGCTTTTCATTTGAGCCCACAATGACTGTCTGGCTCCCTTCACCTCACCCTCAATTGATTATTTCATTGTCTACTCAACTGTAAATTATAATACTAGACCTTAGATATAGTATCCCTGCCATCTCTCGTTGTTGGCAATTGAAGGCCACAGCGGGACTTGGTTTATGCAAGCTGCCATGTTGCATTTTTAGAACCGGAGTCTTCATCTTCCAGGAACCCCTCTGAGGTCCAGTATTCCTATACATAGTTGTTGTTTAGTTCTTGTCCACAAGTCGGCATTGGGGATCTTCTCAGGCCACCTGATGTTGAGGATATAGTGGAAGCATCTGTTGACAAATGACTGAGGATTGTTAGTGATTATGTTGGTCACTCACCATGTCTCAGATCCATACAGCAGCTTTCACATTAAAGTGAAAGATTCAAACACTGCTGCAGAGGAACCAGATCCAGATCGGTTGGAAGGTGTAAATGCGAACATAGCTTTGTTGATGCCACGTCTAATTTCTTCATCTGTGCTAAAGTAATGTAAGTAAGTTTATCTGTGTGATGTTTGGCAGATGTTGTCTGTTGAGTCAAGATGCTCAAGTTGCTTGGTGAGGATCTACTGGCTGCCTTTGGTGGTGTCCATCGATGTTCCTCTTATGATCCAGTCCATGATGATTGAAAAAAAAGATTGTTAGTAACACAGCCTTGTCTCAGCCCTCAACAGTCTTCGCTGCTTTTATACTACAAAAATATAATTTCTTTTTGTAAAGTATCATTTAACTCCAGACAACTAAATTTAGTTGTTTTCAAGTCACTACAATATACAGGTGCTGGTCATAAAATTAGAATATCATGAAAAAGTAGATTGATTTCAGTAATTCCATTTAAAAAGTGAAACTTGTATATTATATTCATACATTACATACAAACTCATATATTTCAAATGTTTATTTCGTTTAATT
>NC_051453.1:16916704-16933150 GCF_001649575.2 Kryptolebias marmoratus | reverse complement strand
GAGTTAATTAGCTGATTAGAGTGTGGTACCAGGTGCCATCAATTTTGAACCTTTTCACAAGATTCTAATTTTCTGATATGATGAATTTGAGATTTTCATTTGTTGTCATTTGTAATCATCAAAATTAAACGAAATAAACATTTGAAATATATGGGTTTGTATGTAATGTATGAATATAATATACAAGTTTCACTTTTTAAATGGAATTACTGAAATCAATCTACTTTTTCATGATATTCTAATTTTATGACCAGCACCTGTAATTCCGTCCATTAATTTCGTTTATATTTGCAACATGACCTCAACATTGCGGTCATTGTCTGGACTTCATTAGGATATACTCTCTTCGGCCTTTTTTATTTCATTGTTGTGGTTACGTCAAAACACTATGAATAAAGTTTGACTAGCGGACATCTGTGTGACTGTGTGTATGTTGGACCACAACCAGTGACTCTTCTCTACCCCAATAATACCAGACCTCCATCGGCTCTCGGAGGAACTCATCTTCACCTCATTATTAATAACCACAGGCAGTTCTCAGAAACCAGAGAGCTTTGCCTCTCTTTCTCTCCCTCTGCTTTTTCTGCCATCCCATCTGTTGTGAGAGATGTTTGAGTTAAGTTTCAGGGTTGGAAAGCCATGTTGGTGCCAGCTCTAATTTAACACTAAGCCAGTCGAAGAGGTTTAAAAAAAAGAAGAAGAGAGAACATTGTGGAGATGTTTTGAAATGTTTCTCTTAATACAAAAAGACGTGCAGTCAGCAAAGCCAGTGAACACAACAGTGGTTTTTTCATGCTCTGCCTTCCAAAAGTAATATTTCTCCGGTCTCCATCAAATACATGAGCATGCACACAAATGAGCTGGCAGGCAAAAATCTCCCAAACTTTAAAATTCCTCTTTGGGTGCATTATGTTCTGCACAAAACAGGAGTGCAAGGGCTTCCTTATATGGAGCAGCTTGGTGAGGACTAACGCAGGTGGGATTTTCTACTACTTGTAGAGGTGACACTGCATGAACCTCAACAGGACTCGTCAGCCAACAAATAGAACAAACTGAAGCTGCATGTAAAAGTTTATTCAAAATCCCAGTGCTGTGAACGTAAAAACATTTTAAAGGAATGTGCTCCTCCCCCCAAACTATAATAAGGCCATAAACAGAGGGGATTAGCAGACCAAATTAAGAGTAAACCTCAATCTGTGTCCGCACATTCTCCAGCTGCTTTGTGGCGACCTGCGATTCAGATGGGAATCATTCAGTGCACAAACACTTCCAGCCAAGTGTGTCATAGATGGGAACGAAACTTAAAGGTTAGCATTGTCTAATGTAAAGCATTCAGCACACTACAGCTCAGTGCAAAAGTCTCAGTTCTTCTCATTTACATCACATCTTTTAGACCAGACCAGTGGTAAACTCAAGACCTGCAGGCCAGATCCAGCTCTTAGATAAAATAAATGCTTCCAATGTGTCTTTTTAGGTTGTTTTTTCCCCTTTAATCATTGTATTTGTTTCTGCCACAGCCAGCTGACCTTAAAATATACAAAAAAATCACTCTAACTCAGTCAGTTTTACAGATGTTGACCTAAGATTTAGTGTGGTACCAGCAGGGACTAATCCCCTACACATGTTTTGGGCACTAATAGATTAAACAATATCTTTAAACATTTGCCAATAGCTTTATGGATTCTACTCTGTTTGAGAGGAAAATATCTCATGATCCATTGGATTGATTTTAATGAAACTCCCAAACAGTAATCATTGGATGGAGATCTTCAACTGATTAACTTTTGAAGTCAAGGCAATTCAAGATGACATCCACAGCTAATCAACCTTAGTAAACATGTAAGGCAGTGGGTAATATGCATGTTTTTTAAGAAATACTAGTTTCATTTTTGAAATTCTTTGCAAGTGCAGATAGAGTTTTTGTATCAGTAGGAATTCAATTTTTACAGAATCACAAATCACTTCTGTAATTACTATATAATAAAACCAGACAGAAAGATAGGTAGAAAAATAGCCCACAGATTATTTATTTGAAAAACAAATTCTACATTTGACACAGTGGAGTGAGGAGTAGGTGCCCTGTTGTGCTTTAGTGAAAATAAAATAAATGTGTGTAAAAGATTTTCAGTAGTCTTTGGTCTTTCACACAAAACAAGTGTACACACATAGTTCCACCCAGACAAATTTAGACTAGCAGTCAAACAGTTACATGAGCTTTGTGAGTGTGTGGAGAGGCATCTTGCTCACACAACCTGTTGCTATCGTGTTTTATGACTACAGTAAGAATAAAAAAGCAGCACGGGGATGAGTATAAATCAGTCTCAGCTGTGAAACTCTACAGGTCCGCTGCTGATCTCATTCATATTTCACATTTGCAGTCATGTTGTCTACACAAAGCCTCTGTGAATGTTAAGTGCATAAAATTCAAACACCAGCTCTCTTCTGGGAGATTGGCCAACACTCTACCTGCGTTTCGCGGTGTCTTAGTATCAAGGCTCATTTCTCAGTTCTGATGCCTCTGAATCTTTCCTTTTATACCAGTAATACATATAAAAACTGTAAAAACTGCACATCTGAGTGTGAATGAAGGACTGTGGGCCTGTGACTGCAGCTGGTGCCAACTGGGGAAGGAAACAGGACACTGCCCAGCTGGGCCTGAGCCCTAATCTGGACACACACTCTCAACTGTCAGCATCAAACCTCAGAGCTGTGCAACTGCATATATGCTACCCCATTTCTGCCCCTATACCCAGTTGCAAATGATCCAACTCCCTGAGAGAAATTATTCAGAAGAAGGGCTATCCTGTTGAGTAGTGACTCTGAATTAAAGAGGTTACCCACAGTAACATGAGAACAATTGAACTAAAATTGAAAATACAAACAGTAGATGGCCACGCAGCTGATAACAGACATTTATGACACTCAGTACTTCTGTAGCAAGAGCATGGTTGATCACAGTGGTGGCAGTATATCAGGATCCTATGTGAAGGGTGGTAACAGAGTATCCATGACATGGGACCCTCAAAGACTGGTGTGACTCTGTCATGGAGAATTTGAAGCAGGACTAGCCATGCTGGCCTCATGCCTAAGCTACAACCTCATCATCTAGTAGCATTGCACTAGCTTAGCAAGATCCTGTAGCGCATTGCTGCATCCTGATGACAGGGTATACGTTGCAGGATCTTAATGGGTCTGCTAAAGTATAGAACATGATGAGAGTTCAAGAGCATCTTGGAGATACCGACCAACTATATTATTTTAAAATTTTGGGATGTATGTTTTCCCAAAAGGCTGGTCTGTCATGTCAGTTTATTGTGTTTGCTCAAACAGCTGATAAGTCACATCATTTTAAATCAAAGAGGCAGAACAGACAGTACTTGTGAAGCATCATTCTTCATCTCAGGTTGTTAGTAGGTTTTTCTCCCTCCTACTGATACTTGGTTATTTGCATGGCCTGACAATACCATTTAGCAGCCCAGGTATAAAAGATACAGGGTTGCAGTAGCTGGGATCACAGTATCCATGTACTGGGAGTAAATCATTGCAATTAAATTAACTGAAAGATTAAAAACTGCTGTAACAATAGGTCCAACTCTATTTCTAATGTGTGCTTAAGAAGTAAATTTATCCATTATGTACATTTATTGTTTTAAATTTTCTGCTGAGATGGCAAATCAAAGAGCTCCAACCCACAAAAAACCGGAATGACAAGTTTGAGCTATGAACAGAAAACATGTCAGACAGAGGACGATAGACAGAGATGAGGAGGGAGGAGCGGGGTCATCACAGCTGAGATCCCAGACAGACACATCTGATAGAAGAACTGCCCTCTCTGTGCCCTCTGCAGTGGCCATAAACAACTGTTTTACCTTTCATCCCCCAGCCTTTGCTGCTACCTGTTAACCTGCGACCCCTCACACACGATCCTCTGCATCCTGACCCTTGACCTTTCTCCCTTGGAGGTCATGGTCAGCGTCCTGTTATTCGTCACACAAACCTCTGCTCTGTTTCTTTGGTTTTTGCTCCACACTACATGCATTTTAATAAACTATAAAAAATTGCCTTATAGATGCATTTGTTTTCAAAGAACCTCCCCCCCCCCCGTCTGTCCGTCTCTCTCTCCGCCGCATCGACAGCTGAATTACTAAACCAAATCATCCATTAAGGACGGCTGGGAAATGAGCAACACAACATAACAAGAAGACAGGGTTGAGAGAGGCGAAGGCTGATGCACTGCTTACATTTGTAATCTCACCAGAGATTGAAACCAGATGCCAGGACGAGGAGAAGTGGGAGGCAGAAGGAGGAGGACCTAAAGGAGAAGGGGTGAAGGTGGATAAAGGGTTGGAGAGGAGAATAACAATGTGTAACCTCTGACTGCTTTGTTTTAAATCTTGAACGCCATCCACTGCCCTGCAGAACGAAAAGGAGATTGAGGGGGAGAGATCAGTCACACCTCATAAATCTGCACATTTTCCTGCTTTTAAATAACAATAAAGTGCTGTTACACAAAGCTAAAAACCCTTTGAAATGTTGTTGGGATTCTTGCCATCTCTTTTACCTAACGTTTAGTTTTTTTCTGTATTTTCTTATCTCTGTCTTGCCCCCACTGCATTACCTCAATACAAAATAGGAAAGATTTAAAAACAATAATATCCATTTCCCAAAATCCCACTGACTAAAACAACATAATGCAGACCCGATGGCTTGTCATGACTTCATTCAAACGTTTAATAATTTGCATTTAACGGAACAAAACAACTGAAGTTTGGATTTTCCAGATAATTACACTGATTTAAAAAGAAAAAAAAGTCCCTGTCTGACCTTGAAACTTCATTGAACTGTATTTTCTTCATAGCTCAAAAACATGATAGTGTTCCAATAAAAGGCATTCTGCTTCTTCTCTCTCATAATAATAGTAGAGTGGTGATGATTTGTTTTTGTGTATTTGCAAGTTCATGTACTAAAAGTAGTTCAACAAGTTATTTGACTGCTGGGATATGTTTTGTCTTTCACTCACTTCTTCCTGGATTATTTAGCTGACTCTTTGTTAAGTACATGGTGTTTTATTTTTATTGGTTTGTACTTCTGAAAATAACATTTTGTTAGATACTGAGGATTTATCTTGAACAATAATACTCCGTATGTCTCAATTCAATTCAGTTTTTTTATATGGCGCCATCTGAGGTCGTACTGCTGCTTTATTAGAACCTGGTAAGGACCATGTTTTTTAAGTTATGTCATGATTTATAAAATGATGGAATTACAAAAAAAGGTTTACTTTGTATTTAACAGATTTGAAGGTCTGGTCATACAGTTGTCACAATAAAATAAAATTAAAAAAAAACAAAACACGGATGTCATCAGTGTTTCAATGGAATGGGGATTGTCAGTTTACGAGTTTAGTTGTTGTCCTTTCAACCATTGATAGAGAGCTAGGTAGGAAAGGTGCTTTTTAATGTTGTAAATATTTCGATACTGTGTCCAGAAAGACATTTGGCACAAAGAATTTATGTGGCTTCAAGCAGTTATCAATAAATGTGTCCTTTTTTATTGTTGTTCATCAGACTCAGAGGCTAATAATCAGGCAGTTCCCTGTAGAGAAGCAAAAAGCATTACCCAATCTGTGCACAAAGCTGAATGCCATGCCTGTCAAACTATTTGTGTGTAAAAGACCTGCACACCATCCTTTCCAGCCTTCCCTGCAGACTTCGATGGCAGCTTTTTTTTTTTAACTAAAACTGGCAGAAGGAGCGTATTAAATGTGAGTAAATCTGAAAGAGCCAGCTTGGCACAAATAAATGAAACATAGCTTTGTACAAGCATTGTTGTGTTGCTGACAAAACTGACTGAAGGATGGCTTTTCATCGAATTCTTGAACTAAACCAGGAAGAGAGGGAGAAGAAAATACAACACATCATCAATAACATTGGTTTTGCAGGCAGTTTGCTTTCTTGCTTGGTCTGGCACAAAGCTTTAACTTCCTCCTGCTGAAGCTTTCACAAGCTGCTTTTTTTCTTCTATTATATTCTAGCAGGATCATGGTTTAATAACAACATAATACCCACCAATAAACGCATCAATGGTAAGGGATAAAAACCATGCATGTGTGAAAGAGGCTGCTACATCATAGATTTGTTTAAACCACCTCTACCAAGTATGCGCTTGCCGTTAAGTGTGGTTTAATGTTGTTTACGATATGTAACTGTGTCAGTCCTAATCCTAAATTGTGTTGGTAACGTTAGAATACATGAGTATTAATAGCAGATCAAAACAGTTAATAGGACAAACCTTTAGAAACCACATTCCCTCAAATAATACCTCGCTGACTCCACCAAAATGTCGACCTGTCAGCAGTTGTTGCAGAAGCAGCGGGCATTCTTTTCTTATTTCAGCATCAAGCTCTTAAACGTGCGAGAGCAATAAAGACATCATTGCCATTGTTTTTCAGTGAAGCCATAAAACACCCACTGACACTTATTGTTTAGACTCAAAGGCGACATTATCATGCCGAAGTCCAGACCTTACAAAGACAACAACCAACCATCCGGTGGAGGACTCTTTTTTTTTTTACAACACTGTGTCTCAGCTCATAACATTTGTTTAGCTCTTCTCAGAGTGAGTTTTTCTGCAGTGCGAGTGAATGTGAAGTGAAAGTGGTCTCTGGTCTCCATTTTATTGTATCTGCTCACACCAGGGGAGGATGAAAAGGCTATGTGAGGAGTAAGAGATTAAAAATTTGTGGTTCATTTGACTTATATGTGTGCAAGTTATAGTGAGGAGTTGTGTTCACAGGAAAAGTGATAATAAGAAAGTAAGAGCATCTATTTATCCATTTTGGAATTGTTCATACTTTACTGATTACATTACTCATTTATGACGCCAAAGTTTACATTTTTTGCCTTTGAGCTGAAAGAACGCTTGATCTCAGAGATGATGAGAAACCTTTTAACAGGGCATCAGCCAAAAAAGATAAAAATCCCTGGAAAAAACTGATATTTCACTGGGGACATATAGAGCAAGAACATGCAAGATAATCTAAAATATTTACATGGGAATGACTGATGACTCAGCGATCATCAATGTTTCTGCAGAATAATTCAGGTCAGTTCAATGTAAGGTAATTTAGTATATTTTAAATATTTATTTAAGATAGATATTCATTTTCCATAAGCAATTGCCGTTGTGTGTATTACTTACACGAATATTGTAGTTATGAGATAGAGCACACCAATGACTCTAAGAAGCTGCTGCTCAATAGGAGAGAATCAAAAACCTTAAAAAGCTTTGCACACTACAGGTTCATTTACTTTAAAAACTGCCACCTAATTCTGACAAAATGCACTGAAATACACATACCATGCCACTAGGTGACGAGAGTGTTCACATTTACTACATATCAAAATACAGAGATAGAACATTCTTTGCTTGGCTAAAGATTCTCCCCAGACTTTTGCTTTTCCATATTATTTACAGTTTCCTCTCAGTTATTACCCATTTTGGCAGTGAAAACTGAAAAAGTTTCATAAGCTTTTGATGCGTGTAAAAACATCGATCTAGGTCATATCTTGAAGTAGACTCCTTCAAGTTCTATGTCCCAGTGGGGAAAAACGTGCTGATATGAGAACTGAATCACAAGCGTTGGTGATTTCTTTCCTGTAACCAGTCAAATTCTGGTCTTCAGACAGAAAACAAACCTTTTCCAGTAAATTCCTGAGAGCCAACGTCACAGCTTTACAAGAGCAGCGGATGGGCCAAAAGTCTGCAGGTGGTACTCAGCTCGTTGTCAGCAAGAAAAGATGCATGGTCCCTGAGAGCTGACCTCACATTTGGCTCTCTGCTGAATGACACAACAGATATGAAAATGGTGCGCAGACTCACTCACACAAGGACAACCACTAAATCAAGCAGCAACTTCTGGATAAGAACCAGGAGGACTGAGCTGAGCTCTAACTCCTTATGACTTACAACCCCTAGTTCTGCACTGCGTGAGGATTTTTTTTTCTGTGTTTTGTCTGTAAATGCACTTTTGGGAGAACCATGTGTTTGTGGGTTTCAGCACTGAGTTGCGTAAATAGGTGAAACATAAGGGTTGAAGTGATTTTTGGCTTCAGGACAGAACTTCTTCTGGCAACCTTCAGGAGAAAACATGCAGAGAAAGAACAGGGATGCTTGCCTAACTCCATATATCAAAGAACAGGACGTAAACAGGTAAAAAGAGCTCTGTGAGACATTGTAGTGACTGAAGCGCCAGTCTTCACAGGCATCTTAAATAAAATGTTTGACTCTGTTTTGTACCTGCAAGCTTCAGGTCCCATCTTTCCTGTCCTCCCTGAAAATAACAAGCATTGCAGGATTAAACAGGCCAGCTGCACTGACCTCTGTAGTCTTAAAAGTATTTAAAAACTGAGACCTCCTGAAAACAATCATCAACCCTTTGCTAGATCCTCTGTAGCTTTACCAATGACAGAGGTTTTTTTTTTTGTGAACTTCAGTTTTTGGAACTGTGGGAAAAATAAAACTATCCCAACTATCTGTACTAGATTCCATCTGGTACACAAAGTTGTGTTTTGTCGCTCCTTCTTTTCAGTTTCTGGAAAAATGATCCTGAAGTTCGCAGATGACATCACTGTTTGGACTGATGGCTGACAGTGATAAGTCTGCTAAAAGAAAGGAAGCGTGTACCTGCTGGTACCGGGCTACCGGGCTGGAGACAGGTAGGAGACGTTCAACTGTTTTGAGAGAAAAATTATTTCACCATTTTCTTTTAATATGTTCAAAATTCAAGCAGCAAGACGAAACAGGAAATTGAGAACCTCAACAAAAAGTTTCAAGATATTTTGAAAATTCCCTTGCGAAGTCACCATCCAGCCACCACCAGTCAAAGTCCAGTGAGATACTGACTTAAAGTGGAAGAGCATCAATGCTGCTATCACCAGAAAGGATAACTATTTTTTTTCCTGTCGTAGTTTAAAAAAGGTGACCTTTTAAAGTATTTGATGGTTCTATTCCATACAGCAGTCCCACTAGTCCATCATCACTTAATCCATAACCGAATGGTTTAAGTCCAACATTTCAAAATGCAGCAAATAGTGAAAACAGCAGAGTGGTACCTATCTATTATTTTAGGAAATTTTCATTAGTAGAGTCATAAGCATGGTGGCAAAATCATAGACAATCCCTGTTACCTGGACATCACCTCTTTCAGCCTCTTCCATCTGGTATAAGACTTAAATCTATCAAGGCCTGCACAATACGGCATGCTAGCAGCCTTTTTTTTTTAACCAAGATTTGGGGCACTCGTCAGCTGGAGGACACTGAGGACCTCTATTAACGAACGTATAACCTCACCACCAAATATTGTACCTTTCTGTCAGAATGTGTTTGAAAAGGCCAACATGTCAATAGTTTTTCCACCTACAGTATAGTTTGTGTTTGAAACACTGTTTTGGATACGGTGATCTGTGTCAGAGTTTGAAAAAAAAAATGAAAGTAAACACATTAAACTTTTTAGCATCTGTCAAAACCACGTCATGTAAAAAAAAACTAAATCCCTGTGCTCCTTTTCTGACCCATCCAATTCCATATACAGGCCAACTGGGGACTGATGTCTTTTCCATGCAGACAATTAAAAAGAAGGTAGGATCATCTGATTTAGGTATGCTTGTGAAGCAAAGGTTTTCAGCACAAACCTAAATGTTGTGTTTGTAAAAGAAGGCAGAAAGTGGAGTTTTACAGGGCATGTTAGATGAACTTGTTAATGAGAAACAAACCAAAAGACAGGAAGTCATTTATGTCAAGATGACATAATCACCTGCTGCCCCCACGTGCGGCCCACATCTGCGAAGTTTATTAGCTTTTTATCCTTCTTTCTCTTCATTTTGTTTTTCCATCCATCTCTCCACACAGTGTATAGACACTGTGTCACACCTATTCTGCTATGAGTTAAGTAAGCAAATTAAATTTTCTATTCGTGATATTTTAGAAACAACACAAAAAAATTCTTAAAGCCTGTTTAATTTGAATTTATAGTCAGAAAAGATAAGCTACAGCTGATAATTTACCAATGGAGTTCTCTGAATTAGAGAGTATGTGTTTTGACAATGACTTGGACCTAGTTTGATTACCAAAAAATGTAACTATTTTCTTCCTCGTTTTTGAAATTTAGCTTTTACCCACACACACTTTAAAATGAGGTGGTTTTTTTTGCTCACATTTGTATTTTGTATGGGGTACCGGGTTGTATTTAAGGGCTATCCACTCCCTGTACAACCAAACCAAGAGCTGTGTCCACAAGGTCAAACTTGTTCCTGGCAAGGGTGGGACGTTTGCCTCCAATCTTGTTTGTGGTGTTCATGAACAAGATCCGAAGGTGCAGTCACGGAGAGGATGGTGTTTGGTTTTATGGAACCTCAGGGTCCCAGCTCTACTTTTCGCAGATGTGGCATCCTCAAGCCGTGACCTTCAGTGTGCACAGGGCTGGTTTACAGATGAGTGAGAGGCAATTGGGATGAGAACCAGCTCCTCTGTGTTGAGGTTTTCAACTGAAAAAAGGTGAAATGCTCCCTCCAAGTTGAGGGAGTCTTTGTCTCAGGCAAACAAGTCCATGTATCAGGGATTCTTGTCAGTGATGGTAGGCTGGAGCTTGAGATAAATCCACATGTTGGGGCTTTATCCATGGTAATTTGGTTGTTGACCTGGTCTATTGTGGTAAAACCTAGCTAAGCCAAAAAGCAAAACTCCCAATTTGCCGGATTGTATACATTTCAACCCTCACCTATGGTCATGAGATATGGATCTCAAAAGAACAAGATAACTGAAATGAATGTCCTCATTTCCTGTAGGGTGGCTAGGCTCAACCTGCTGCTGCTAATGAAGTCATCCTCACCAAATCATCAAGTTCTACAGAAGCATGACCACAAGACATCCATTTCAACCAGGTGCTTTAAAGCAAGAACACATCTAAAACATGCAGGAGAGTGGCCCCTGAAGAACAGAGTTTGACGCTCGTGCCCTAGACAGACCCAAATCGCTGGAGAGAATTTATATCCTCTCCCACCTGAGAACGCTTTGGGATCTCTCAAGAGGATCTAGACAGTGTCACTGGAGAGAAGGATGTCTGGGTTTCCCTCCTGACCTTGTTAACCCTGAAAACCCAACCTCGGATAAAAAGAAAACAATGGATGGGTTTTGCTTCAAACTTTTCTTTTTTTACACATATTAATTTATAAAAAGAAATACTGGCTTTTATCATTTCCTTTGACATTAGTGTTGGACAAACTTTATCAACTTTATTGCTATGATACTTGAGTAGGAATATATACACCAGACAAGTCATTCTCCCATTGTCACCAATTACTGATATACTCCACATGGATAAATAAAACCTTAAAACCAGAGCAGAAGAAATAGGTTAATCCATACCTCCTGTCTGTCACAGTTAACACAAAATCCATATTTAGCAGTAATTTTTCTCCTCTGATTGAGGTTTCATATATCAAAAAGTGTCAGAATGCCCCACTGAGACAAAGAGATGGTGTTAATCCCAAACATTAATCCTCATCCTGCCTACTCATGGGCCTATTGAGCTTCTTTGCTCAGCCATTCTTATCTCCATCAATAATGGCCACACAATAATGCAGAATTATGAAAAACTGGGTTAATACTTAACGAAATCAATCCTCTTTTTATTTAATAAAAGGCTGCTCTATTTTCCTTTTTCACTCATGCTATTTTTGTTAAATCTAGGACTTTGTCTGTGATGGTCTATTCATCCCAGTGAAAAAGCATTTGCAGGTCATGAAATAAGCTGTTGCTAGCCATCTATCTCCATGTTTAAGCCTTTTTTAGTCAGGATGGAAACTTTATGGTTCTTTCTCTTTAACCTTCTTTTCTGACGCACCAGTTTCCCTTTTTGTTCTCTGAGGGTAGGTCATATTATGTCTACACGCTTCACGTGTGCTAAAACCCAGCAAAACAGACACTGACACAGTATAAATATGACTGCTGGAAGCCTGTGCTTCCATTTCCCTCAGAGAAGAGCAGAACTGTGCTCAGGCCTCTTCGCTGGACTCCCCTCTCAGCCACTAGGAATGAAATAAAAAAGGGCCTCAGAGCTCCAGGCCTCCTTAGGGCTCTCCTGGAAGGGGCGACCTCGCTGCATCTCTTCCACACACGCTCACCTCAACGTTTAAAGCCAACCAGAGCCACCCACAGTAGCACTCTTGTTGTGCTCTGATGCTTTTTATATCAGCGGGCCATTTCACTCTACACCTTATGACTGTGAACTTCATGGCAGGAAATAAAGATGGTTAGTCAGTGTTGCTGCATTCAGAGAAACTTTGCGCTTTTACACATTCTTTATCAGAGGTACTAGACTGAGTTTTGATAATCTAATTTAAAGGCCAAGCTTTCCTTGAAGGAATGCATTTTGCATGCAGCCTTTTATGTCCAGGTCTTTGACTAAAAGCATCTTATGTTGAGAAATGGCAGTTCTAGCCATTTTAACCTTGAAAATAACATTATGGGCAGTCACATGTTTATTGCAAGATGTCACACTCAGAGTATGTCTTGGGGATGACTCTCAGCTACTACCACCTCAAGTTCTAGCTCAATACCTTTAAAATTGACTGGGGTATAGCCCTTTTTATGTTGGCTAATGTTGATTAGCTGTGGTGGCCGTTTTGAACTGGATTGACTCCAAAGGTTAATCAATTGCAGAAGAACATCCAATGATTACTTTCTGAAAGTTTCATTGCAATCAATCCAGTGGTTTATGACATGTTTTGCTAACAGACCAAAACGGTTGAATCCAATAGTTGTTGCCAAAGGTTTTAAGCAGAGGTATTGCACAATAAATAGCACTTGGAGTATGTGTTATAAATTACTCTAGGCTACTACAACAACAAATTTTACTACAATATCTGTAAAACTGACTGAAATATACCCGTTTTGTATTTTCCAATGTCAGCTGGCTGTGGCAGCCATCTTGAATTTGGTTGCTTCCAAAAGTCAATCAATTGTAGCTGTATTTCAAAAAATGCATTAAAAATTTATCCTGTGGACCAAATGATATCTTGCTAACAAACAAAGATCTTGTGCAATCTGCTAACACTCAGACATCTGTTGGGGATCAGTGTCACCTACAACCACCCAAATTTTAGTTATAGCCTTTTTTGTGTTTTTTTAAGGTCGGTTGGCTGTGACGGCCTTCTTGAATCGGGTTATGCAGCTACAACCAATGATCATTTTCATTGAGTTTCATTAAAACTTGTCTTGTGGGTCACGAGACATTTTGCAAACAGACACACAAAAAAACATTATCGCCCACCTTTGCCACTGCATTCCTCTGTTGCTGGGTTATTTACCACCAGCTATATGTGACCTTCTGTTTTAAAAGCAATGCTTCCAGAGTGTAATATTTTAGTTTGGACATTTAGTCAATTTTATTAGCGTCCATATGTTACCTTCTCACCTCAGGAAGAAATGCCAGCTATAGTGGAATCTCACAGGAGTTCAAAGCTGCTCAGACACATTCCAGCTGTCAGATTCAGTATATTCAAATCTTCAGCGCTAAAAATGGCTTTTATTTCATACTTCATCATAGTGCTGCTTAACTCTTTGTACCTTTGGTGTTTAACAAATTAGGAGGGAGTCGTAATGCATCCAACATGTGTCAAAACATCGCCAGTTTTTCTCATGATAACAGGAAGTTGGATCTGAAGTCTTGCAGAAGGCAGAATACTAATCTGAAGACGATTTGAGTAATAAAAACAGGGAGTGCACTGGACAGTGTGTAACAGAGAGGGATGCTACACCCAGAGAGCCCTGGGGGAGCAGTATGTAATCCTTGGCCTCCAGGTGGTGATCCTCTGCCAGCTTCTCTTACAGCCAAACATGACCACAACATGGGCCTCTCTGCCTCAGCACCAGTCTGTCTGCTGTTACAGCCACACAGTCTTCTTGTATGCTGCTTCAAAGAGGCCAGACTTTCTTAGCTGATTGTTTTTATTTGTTTGTTCGTTTTCAGTCAAGTCCTTGAACCGGCTCATTTCGAATTTAATTTAATTTTTGTATGTGTTTTTAGTCCCTTAACACTGACTTATGAATCATTCAATCACATAAAGTAACTAACACAAAGGATAAACCAGTGTTGTTTCTACACCTAAAAGACAATTTAGAAAAGCAACTATAGACTAAATTAAACCTAACATCTGTATTTGCAGCAGCTGGAAGTGTGTAATAGCTCTTTGTGATCCACCTTGTAGGTGCATGAAGACTTTTGACTCTCTTTACCTTGAACAAATATATCTGCGTCCTTCTGTCTAAAACTCCTTTTCAGAATAACAAAGATTAATTGTTAATTTTCTTTCCATTGATTAGGTTTTATTTCTTGAGCACCAGTAAAGCGGCTGCAGCTGTATAGTGTCATCAACACTGTCTGAGCTTTTCCAGAAACTCTAACCTTTATTGTGCAACACTGTACCCACTTAAATCAATTTTTTTCAGATCCAGTTTGAACAAGGGAAACATTTACCTACCAGGCCTGTCCACCGTGTTTTAAACTGGCGCCCATCATCCTTCATGTTTTCTTTTCTATCTTCACAGTGACTTGATTGGGTTTTCTGACAGTTTTTTTAACTTTTAGAACAGTGGTGCAGGTTGCAATCCACATCGTCACTTAAGTTAACTTTGAATTGCTTTAATTACTGAGTTTTCATTCCAGTAAAATAGTGAATGCTCAATATTATGTGATATCTCACGTGACCTGTTAGCACTAAGAATTTGTGTTGTGAATTACTCTCAGCTATTACCACACCAAATATTAACTCAATATCTGTAACATTCCCTGAGCTATAGCCATTTTTGTGCAGGTTAAGGTTGATTAGCTGTGGTGGCCATCTTGAATTTGGTTGATTTCAAACGTTAATAAGTTATAGATGTGCATCCAATTATTACTTTCAGAAAGTAGTGGTTTATGAGATATTTTGCTAACAGACTAACAAGTTTGACTCCAACAGTTAATGCCAAGGTTTTAGGCAAAGATGTTATGCAACGTGTTGAGCTTGACATGTGTGCTGGGGATAATGCTCAGCCCCTACCACACCAAATTTTAGCTCAATAACTGAAAAAAATTGATTGCATTATAGCCATTTATGTGTTTCCAAAGGACAGTCGACTGTGGTGGCCATTTTAAATCAGGCTGACTCTAAAATTTAATCAGCTGCAGATGTCAACTTAACAGTTACTTTCTGAAAGTTTCAATAAAGTCTGTTCAGTGAATGCTACCAGTACAAACAAACACACACACAGACACCGGCAAAAACATTTTCAAACGTGTTTGTAATGAGCTTTTTATTTCAAAGCACATATAATGGAGCTAAGTACATTTAGCAGGAAAAACAGCATAACTATCATTTATTTTGTACAAAAATGAGACAATACAAAAATACTAATATTGAACTTCATACAATTGAGGTTGTATTTCTTTAAATGCATATTACAAATGTAACTATAACAATCTATAATAGTTCATCTAGATACAAAAATCTGTCAATCGATGCTTTTTAAGCAGCATTTTGTAAAGAACACAGGTCTGTGATCATAATGGATAATATCTAAACATGTTAAGAAACAATATTTTACAGAGTTAAGTTTTAGTGATTTATACATTATTTATATATTTATAATAAAAAAGGAGAGTGAAAACGGCTTTGTGAAATGGTAGGACGGACTATACGGTGAAAAAGATGTGCAACATGGTGGCGTGTGTCGTTGGATCAGAATATCTGAGAAGGCTGTAAGGAAAACGGACCTCTGTGCTGTACAGCAGTTAGTGATTATACAGGGCAGCCGGTAAACGTGCAAGGTTCAAAGATGCTCCTTAGAAGAGATTTAAAATATTAGATCCACAGTTTTTAGAACGTTCACCTGCTCTGCCACAGTGGCACACAAGGACACACACACTCACACACACACACACACACACTTGGCACAATTAATAGTGTGTGTTTCATTTGCCACATACACAGCTCAACAAGAGGGGGTTCCTGGTCACAGGGCACAGCGCTGCTATACATGCAAACATGAAATTGCACACGCACACACACACACACACACATATATAGACGCATTGAGAGACAAACATCAGTTGCCAATGAGGGATTCTCCCTGCCAGCAGAAAGAGCTCAAATCATCCCAAAATCATGTGCCAGCTTAGCTGTAAGTCATTACCCTCCTCTCCACGGAGACACACCACACCCTTTCATTCTGATTCCTGGCTGAGGAACACAGAAAGATGTCTCCAGCTCCTGTTAGGGGCGTGGCACAGCCTCACCTCTCGTACAGGTGCTGGGAGACTGGGAGGTCTGCCTCCTGTTTATTTATTTATTTATTTTTTTCCCACAGATGATATCCCCTCTCCCCCCCCACTTCTCCCTCCCCCTC
>NC_051453.1:16890762-16915892 GCF_001649575.2 Kryptolebias marmoratus | reverse complement strand
GGGGAGCGGTGCTGGGATTGGCTGCTCAGTCACAGGAAGGAGGTGCGGCCTCCCTCACACCATGTTGTGGTGGTTGTTCCTCTCGATGATGTCAGATGAAGGGAGCAGCTCCTTCTTGATCGGGGAGGGCGGGGGCGTGGCCAGCTTCACCTTGGGCTTGAACAGGTCAGACACGTAGAACACCTGGTGGACAAAAAAAAAAAAAAAAGAGCACAAAAAATGAGCTTAAACCATGACGGTTGATTGCTTTTTGAAGCTTTTAAATTGCTTCAAATCAGCTCCAACCTGTAAAGTTCAAATTCTAAGTAAAAGTTAGTGTTATAATTTAACAACTTAGCAACATTTTCTTACCTAAAAAAAAATATATTTTTTTTAAAATTTTTTATACCAGCACCTGGAAGTGACATGTCAAGTTGTTTCCTAATGGTGCTTACCAGCTAGGTTTCAACACAGCACCTACCACCAACGCCCCCTCCTCTTCGGAGTGTCCCAGGTTTTGTTTCTGCTATCATTGTTTATCATGAAAAGTTTATAAAGTGGAAACTATAGTCACGAGTAAGCTCAGCTTGAATGTTTGATGTAAAATGGATTAATTAGCAATAACTTCAACAGTGTTTTTGTTCAAATTGCCTGTGTCCAAAGTGAAATTAAGATTATATTACGGAACATGGTGATAACAATACTGGTTTAAATAAACCCCCATTTTTTTAACTTCTCCCCTGGTCCTCTGAAATTATGACCTCCCAGACATTAAGCATGATACAGCTTGATGCCATGATGAGAAACGCCCCATCACCCTTCTTCTTTAAACTTTGAGCGACCCTAAACTAGCAACGATGAGTGATCTGGCTGACGGAAGTGAGCAAAGCACAGCTCACCCTAATATATCAGATTATGGCAACCATGGTCAATCTTCTTTTGAAATAGGGATGACTTTTACTCGAGAATTAGGTCAGTCTACCGTACTTGGCACACACTAGTGATGATCTAACGATTAGAGAGGGGGAAAAAACCTGAAATGACAATGACATCATACGTCAAACAGGAAAATGGGCAAGAACTGACAGGAAAAGGTACCATGGAAGTTACTATTCTCTTTACCATTGAATTGCTATATTCTCTTACTGATACCTGAGGTCACTTATGAGAAACAGTGCCTTTGGCTGGAAATGAACACATGCAAACACGTTCAAACGCACACGTAGTCTGTAACTGGCAGGCGCAGGCGCTTTTCCTTCATTGCTGCCAGTCAAAATCGAGCTTAGAGCTTGTGCCAGTGAGGTGTGGGGGTAAAGGCTGCCATTCAACATGAAACTCTGTGAAGACAGCCAGCTCTTATAGGAAATCAAGATCCCATAGGAAGTATTACGTGGTATTCCCATTTTGGAAATGCCTCATGGTAAACAACAAGCTTCATTTTTATTCGCTGTTAGAGATGTTAAACATGTCACAACAGATCTATTTATACGCGATGAGAACAAGCATCTCATTTTGCAGAGTAACCTCAACACAAAGCTATTCTCTTCTATGAGAGCATGACATTTACTGACCACGAAGTGACTATTAGAGAAGACATGTAGGTAGACACAGCTGCTGTCATGCTCCTAAATAGGCTCTTTGTCTGTACACCGATTAGTTTGCATGGCGTGTCTTATGCAGCATATTACGATCAGGTTAAGAGAATGGAAAGGATATGAGGTCATATCTCTGAGAGTCATGCAAACCTTTATAATAATTTCCCATCAGTACCCAATCCCAGAAGCCCTTGTTGCTGCATCACTTAAACACCAGCCTATTGCTCTCGAACTGCCATGGCAAAGAGGGTTATCGTGACCATACCACTTCCTGCCTGTGACATACACCCACACAAAGCCTGCAGCCCCATTGTGTGGGATAAAGCAACTCAGCATTACACTTTTACAAAAGCTTTAAAGGAATGAGTAAATGTGGTTGTGCTCTTTACTTCGGCTCTCTAACCACTATTAAAGTACCCCACACAGATTAAGAAATGTGAGTCACAATGGAAGTGAATGCACTGACTCTGGGGACTTCACACTTATAAAAAAAGATCAACTACTCACCACGCAGTTCGTAGTATAACTAAGACTAAAACTGAGAATTTGTTTGAACGCACAGTAAACCACCTATGAACATACTCGTAGCTTAACCATACAGTGAGTGCCTTCACATCAGTGCAGGTCAGAGGGTTTAGGTGTAAACTTATTTCCAAAAATACCATCGAACAATGCTGCTTTGTTGTAAAGTGTGTGCCGCATGTGCCTTACTGTAAATGTGCACAAATTTAGGACATTACTATGTGTTATAGGTTTTTTAAAATGTTTTATTATGAAGACTTTTAGGGGAAAAAATAAAGTTGGTCTATAGATTTAACAGGAAGTGCCAGGTAGGACAGACAGGGAACTTCCTGTTGTGGTTCCTCCAATTGTTTGGGTCTCAGTCTGGGAGGTATGACTCAGAACACCCATTTCTTTTCCTATGTACTTCTAAAAAAGCCTCATGTATTTGTATGTAAAGCATGTGCGCTGTCGATAGGAACTACTCTTTTTACAAATGTGTACAAGTTACGACTGGATCATTTAATCCTTTTTACCAGCTAGCCAACAAAAAGACAACTCTAGCGAGGCAAAAAAAAAATAACTCAAACATACAAAACTTTGAAAAAAATAAGCCTGTTTTGATTCTCTGAACACCCTGAAGTGTGAACTCAGGCTTTTCTTCTTTGTTTCTCATTTAAGAGCAAATTGATGGAACACGTGCTGTTGGTACCTGAAGATCTAAAGATGTTCACACCTTGATTTAGTACTTTGGGCTGGCACTTCTGAGCTGCAAAGGTTTTACAGCTTCTCTGTCATGCCTCCACTCATCTCCTGTCAGGCCCTTTCTGCTCCGTCGCTCACTCAGAGGCCGAAGCAGCCGAGCTAAAGTACTCACAGATGTGTGTTTCTACAAAGGCCGGGCAAATCAGATGGGGCGTCAAGGATTGTAAAAACTAACCTCATTGCTTTGATCGGCAGGGGTTTGACAGCGCATGTGTTTGTGTGTGTATATATGTGTGGGGATAGGAATAATGTGTGCATTAAGCTGTCTCTCTGCATGCAGGAGGCTTGTGGAATAGCTGAGTTGGATTAAACCCACACTCATTCAGAGCCAAGATGCAAACAAGGCTTCTCTCTCCTGTCACTTCCCACCCATCTCTCCTGTTGCCAGATTTGCCTCTTCGGAGGTCAGGCTCACACACTCTGTGTTTTCTGAAAACGTAATTTTCTTACTTGTCAAGGCTGATGTTGTCCAGGAGCTACGCCCAGCCGGAGGAGTCCTGAATTTTTTTTTTTCTTTTTTAATTTTTAGGAGTTGCAGTCTTTTGTTGCACTCAGCTTTCCGCTCACAAATCCTTTAATAAGCTAGCCATTCGAGAACACCATGATACTGTGAGTAACTCTGTGCAGGCGGTGCCAGTACTCTGCCTAGGCGCCACTACTTAAGCCTTGCCTAATTTTATGAATCTAATTCTTTTCCCATTCATGATTTAGGTCCGGTGTAAAGGTAAGGTGTGCTTGTGTGCTTGCATTTACTGACAGAACCAAAGTCACCAAATAAAAAACGGGCCTTTGAACGCTCCCCCTCTTATTCTCCTGACCCATATTCATTATTTCTTGGCTCTGTGCGAGCTTAGCGTAATGATGATGGTTATGAAAATCATCTGGAAACCACTCCGATGAAATGTAGTGAGGAAGGTTGCGGAACATGCTCTTACACAAGACATGCATAGGAACACACACTTATGAGCAAGGGCCTGACTCCAAGCAATGTGTTACTCATTATAATACCATCTTCACTCCAGTACCTGCTATAGTTCTCTTTTTCCCCTCAAACATAACAGGGAACAGTTGGCAATAGGGTTACTTAGTGCTAACTATGTTTGAGGTTTTGATCCGTTTGTGTGTTTTGCGTGGACTCACTATGCAGTAGGCCACCAGGGCTCCCTGCACAAAGCCCGCCAGCACGTCGGTCGGGTGGTGCTTGTGGTCGGAGACGCGAGATAAGCCGGTGTAGAAGGCCATCATCAGCAAGGTGAACTGGAGCAGCGGGCGGAGGAGACGAGCGCCACGCCAAGTAAACCTGGACTGGATGTAAAACTGTAAACAAAGATAGGAAAAATAAGAATTAATATGCTCAGTTGTTGTATGAATGCTCAAAATCAATGAAAGTTTCATTTTATTAATCTAAACTCCCAGACTCATTTCACATTTAAACTTAAAGTGATATTCTGGCCATTCTGAAGTAGGATTATGTGTAAAAGTTATGAAGAAGTAATATCTTACCTGTGGTAGATAGCACTTTGAAAACCTCAATTTGGAGAAATAGAATTTACACCCAACAGGAGTGATGAGGTAATAGTCTAAATGTAGCCAAGGCCAAAGTGAATTACAGCTATCTTTAAACAGGTCTAATCTCAAATACTTTATGGCAGCGCATGCAAATGCTTTTTATAAACCTTTATACTGTAATCAATTTCCCATTACACAATTAGATGCAAGAGCAAATAGCAGCAACAGCAGTTTGCAGCAGTGCTTCCACTGTAATACATGAGGAGTAAATTACATTGACTTTAGCTGCGTTTGGACTAGCCTGTTCGTCCTGCTGGATGTAAACTCTGCTCTTTCAATCTGAGGTTGTTCAAAGAGCTATTTACAAGAGGTAAGGTGTTACTTCTTCATAACTGGTACATAGAACTCCACTTCAAAAGAGTTGAATTATCCCTTTAAGGCACAGAACCCTGCACCTGCAGTGTGTATGTATTATTACCATCTGAGAAGTCTAGACTGAATCAAAGTAGGCAAACATGTCAGACTGACGGAGTAACACATGTGCTCCTCTACGACATGTTCATGCTCGACTGGCTGAGACCCGGACGTGACTGATTAATGCTTAAACATCCCAGCTGTGAAAACAGCTAAGCACACATATGTACATACATAAACTGCCATGTATGTTTTGACACTATTGGGATGAACTCGCTACCCTCAATCAGCGTAAACAGAAGATAAAGCGGACGCACCCCCCCTTCCTTTGCTGCCAAAGACTGTTTTCTGGGTCATAATAAAGATTGAAGGGAATGAAAACAGGAACATATAAACTCAAGGCCACTTTCTGTCTCTCACATGAGTGCATACACATTCACAAATTTGCTCTTCTGTTTTTCCCCATCCATTTAGCATGCACAGCGGTGAGTTCAGACCAGGTTCCTCAGACTTCCTGTGTTTCTGCTCCCCTCGTGCCCTTGACTTCCTGTCTCTCACACCCAGAAACAGAAGGTCTGCAAAGGTCGGCCTTGGCCCAAACCTCCATATTTATGTCATATAATCTACCAAGCTAACTATATCTACAGAAAACCACAGCACCGCCCAACAATCTGAAGCTACGAGCCCTTCGAGGTGTGGATGTAAATCTTCCACATATTTCCTCTATGGCATTAAATCATTGTTCTTCTCCTTACAGAAGCAGAGGAAACGATCCCTCCCATCTCCTCCCTGGCAGGAATGTTTGGACTTCAGATTTCCCTTACCGTTGCTCTCTCAGGTAGTGGGCAAGAACTAGTCAGTCATTCAAAGCCTCTGAACTCACACTATGGAAACTACGATAGAAGATGGCGATGTAAAAACTGAAGACTTGATCTTAGTCCAAACAAAGAGTTACCATGACCTGCCAGACAACAACATGACCTTCTCTGAAGTGAGAAAACTCAAGATAATCCAGTCAAAACTGATTGAGGAAAAGCTGCACGCCAAGTCAGGGTGTTAAAACCACGATAAGTGCCTCAGAGAGTCTCAGACCATCTGACTGAAACCTCAAGTGTCATTTTGAAACCCTCCCCAGGCTTCTGCCTCTCTAGCCCCAGTCTTCCTCTCTAAATTTGTCTCTAACAATTAGATCTGAGGAACACAACAATAGAACACAACAAAATAGGAGCCCTGCATATTCCCATGGCAGGGACACAAGAGCGACTAAAAGTCTAGTGGTTTCTAAAAGGAATCCAGCTCATTCCAGTGAGTCCTTCTCACTCTGCCTTCCTTGCTCTGACCCAAAGTTAAATGGCAGAAAACACAAACAAACACAACAAAGTGAGAAAGAACGAGAATGTGGAGTCGTTAAAGAAGCTTTTCTTTCCCTTTTTTCCTTGGTTCACACCATGGCTGTGAGAAAAACTGTATGACTGTGGTTAAGACTTTTTACATTTCAAGAAATTTTTTTTTTTGGTTTACCTAAAAAAAAGCTACGGTTGCATGCACAGGAGCGATAACATGCGACAGTTGAATACACACACACACACAAGTCTGATCTCTATGGCTGCAGTGTCTTTGCACACTGTATCGAGTGGTCTGTGCATGTTATCTGTGAGCCAGATCGAAACGCTGCCAGGGCACAGCTCTGACCACATCAGTAGCTTTTAGATGTGCTTGACAGGAAACCAAGTGCTGTAGAATCACAGTGTGCCAATTAGCAGATGACTGGGGAGGAAGGAGGGACGACGATGTGACAGCGTTAGAGTCATGGTTTCATGCTGCTGAGCAAAAACAGCAGTGTCAGGGGATAGACCCAAGAAAGAACAAATCTGTTTTTCCTGTGCTTGTCACAACAGTTGTATTTTTATTGGGGACAAAACAAGCTTTTTGATAAGGTGTTTTAACTGAACTGTTCTTCAGAATGACATTAAAACGCAACACCTCTGGTGTGGAAACAAATGGTTTATAAAAACAGACTTTCCCCCCCTGAGCCCGATACTGTTTCATTAAAAAGATTTGTCATTGGTAAGAAAGTCGAAACCAGTTAGCTTAGCATTAAATCTTGAAATGTGGAGGAAAGGCTGGACTTTGTGGTTTTGAAGTTTCCTGGATAGGAGCAGCAACATCCTTAAGTTTCTGTCAGTTACCTGAGAACTACTCTTAAACAGAAATTGCCTGACAAATGCCAAAATGTCACAATTATACTTTTGCTTTGGTGCAACTTTATTACACAAACACAATGAGCTCACTAGTGGACTTCTGAGACACCAGTAGTTAGATTTTATCTTTAAATCAAGCAAAGCTAGGTGTTTACATTTTCTTTCATAAAGAAATGGAAGTAATGGGAAAATGGAAAACACTTGTATATTTATATATATATATATATATATATATATATATATATATATATATATATATATATATATATATATATATTTATTTTGGAAATTTGAGCTGATAGAAACTGACCTTGCAACCATTGCATAAAAAACTCAAGATTACTTTTTAAGGCAGACTTAAGAAGAGTGGGAGTGAAAACATCATGTCACATGACCGGTTTTAAGCAGGCACAAACTAAAACTGCAGCAAGTTCCTGTTTCCACAAGGAATTTCTCCAACTGGCTTTGCTTTTGGCTAGTTTTTTCCTGAAACATCTTCTAAGAGCTGCTTTGCCTTTTCTCTACCTCCTCTTGTTTGATCCAACTTCCTCCTCTGGCCGGAGTCCTGAGTTTGCCACAGCTGGAGCATTAGTCTCTGAATTGTGTGTCATGCTGTGGCCTGGATGCAGCACAACTCCACCCCCTCTCTGCTGTTTTCTCCTGTCATTTTATTTAGCTCTTTTCCTTGCTCTGACCAGAGTGTGGTTATAGGTTCACCAAAAGGCTGGGAAATACCCACAATAAGCTCAAAGCATGGCGGTACATCACAATACACCAGAACTTCAGCTGTCAATCCACTGTGAGAACCAAGGCCGCAGTGTAACCAAGACAGCCAAACACAAAACACTGGTCTTTATCACACATCAGCTGCAACTTCAGTGTTGTGTGAAAAGAGCTACACACTCATTTTCCTTTTGTATCCTTTGTAGAACGCAAAGTGACATTAAAACTTGTTTTAACATTGGAAGAGAAGGAGGAGATGATTGGAGGTCTATAAGGTGGCAATTGTCAGTGTGTGTAATTAAACTGTTTGAAGCATGACCAGTTTCTGGGGAGCTACGCCCCTTGAAACACCTACAACGGGAGAACTGAAACAGAGAACAGGAAGTACACATGGCAGCTGGTCTGAAGAAAACAGATGGAGTGTATCTTTTCATCTCTCAACGGTTTAAAAAGGAGTTTAAAACTGAGTGAGGAAGCGAATCAAAACAATGATTTGCTCTTCCTTGAACCAGTAAATCCTCTAATGAGAACCCAGCCCTCTTTCCATGAATGCTTTTACAGACTGAAGGCCATTGTCTGTGTTACTGTCTACATGTGTGTGTTTGTGTGACTGGAAGTGTGTGTGTGTGTGGGAAATAATGATTACTCACAGCCAGGTAGAGCATGGTATACAGGGAAAAGGAGGCATGTCCTGAGAAGAATGATTTCCTGTAGAAAGAAATTATGATTGAGCCATTGTTTTGAATGTAGATTTTTTAACACATTGAAAACACAATCCTTGTGTGCCGTATTTTCCAGACTATAAGGCGCATTTAAAGGCCTTCAATTTTCTCAAAGAAAACGACAAGGCTCAGTTATAGTTGCTCAGGGCTGCGCGGTGGAGGCTTGACACTAATGTTGGTGCAGTATTCTCCGAAAAGAAAGGGGGCTGTTTTGTTTTGCTTAATGCGCCTTATAGTCCGGTGCGCCTTATAGTGCGGAAAATACGGTAATTTTTTTTGTGTAATTTTTCACACACCTGGCTTCCTGAACATCACTCTCTTCACCAGTGCAGGTGTAGTTGGTGATGTATCCCAGTGAACAGTCGATGGTGGCGAAATTCGGCTTGCAGACATCTAAGAAGTGGGGTCTCATGCGACCCACTGACACCTTGGCAATGTCTGTGAATGACTGGCTCACGGCACAGCCAAAGAGGAACACACCTATCTGTAGAATGACATACATATTTATTAGACATAAAAGCAATGCACATGTTGATCATCTGCTAAGCCTACTCCTTTTTTCTGTTTCTACAGCTGTCAAAATTTAGATTTTCACCCAGTGCACTTGGTAGTAGTAGATTTATCCCTCTAAGTGATTTTGGTATCAATGATCTTTATTGGTGGTAGACAAAATAATGGGACTGTGATACTAAAATACTTTGTCAAGTAGAACATGGATCTTTGCTGAATTTTTAATGCTCTCAGATGACACAATTGTGTGTAGAAAGGGGGGTTAAATATACACCTAATGGTCAGGATCCTCATCACGGTTACAATCAAGCTAAATAATGTGAATAAAAAGCAAAAAAAACACTATTGTTTTTGAGGAGTAATGCACGTTTTTGTTAGAAAAACACAATTTTGTGTATATTTGAAAATTAAGGCAGATTGTTCTGGCTATTTCTTAAAAAACAGCATTAAGACTTATTTCATCAAAGTCTCACCTTTCAGTCAAGACCCACTAGAGGTGTGGTGGTGTATTTCTCTGCAGAGACACAACTCTGATTGCATTTTCGGTTTTTGTTTTTTTTCATATTTTGCACATTGAGGAAATGTTTCAGGATTGTTGTGAAAAAGTCCTGCACCCACCAGTCAATCATAGTGCATAGGTGTGTGCTGTAAAGCACAGATTTGTTTAAGCTGTTGTTTCTTTCATTGCTTTTTTATTTCCTCTATGTACAGTATATACATATGTTTGTTATATACACATTCAGGACAGTAAAATTTGAACGATGGATATAATTTGTGCTGTAGGTTAATTACTTTAACTTACTGGTTCTGCGACTGGTTTATTTTTTTAGGTTTCTCTGACATTTGTGTTGTTCTACCTTATTCTTAGTTGGTTGGTAGTAGGCCCTTGGTTGTGAAGTAAAGGAGTGGGGCAAATATGCAGTTTTTGCAATTAGTAATTAAAATTTTTAGATCTTGTTCATCTAATTATCAAGCTATGACTTACAAAGGAGTTGTAATAACTGCCACGTTTAGAATAACTTATACCAGCAGAATATTATTCTAACACAAAGCTGACCTGTTTGTAGAGAGCTGCGATGTAAGGATTCCCAACAAATGACTTGGTTCCCTCTTGTAGTTGGTGGATCCTCAAGCATTCTCCAATCACAATCTAAAGAAAGCTTGGTTTAGATAAACTAGGAAAACTGCTCACAACAATATAACATGGTTTGATGACGTTTCTGAATCTCACACTGGTACATTTACATGCACAAAATCATGCAGTACTATAACACATACATCTCAGTGTATATCATGCAAAAAATCAACTTCGGGCTGGGGTGTAGGGTTTAGTGGAAAGAATGACAAACAGGAGTTTGAGTGAGAGTCCCACACAGACAAACATACACAATAAGCATGGCCTGCCTTTCCATTAGGCAGTCTGAATGGAATGGGAGATTGAGAAATGGTGCTTCTCTGCTTAATGGTATTATGCAGTTTTTGTGTACAATAATGAAAGCAGTGATAGCAAAGGGAATAAATAAATAAATTTGAAAGTTCAATAAACAATCTAGACTTAGAAAGTAACTTAGTCAAACTTTGATATAAGGATGATTTACTGAGTTTTATCTGCTAAAAGGTTTACGTCAATCAGGCTAACACTGACTTCTATGTCAGGTGGTTCTGAGTAGAGCTGGGGCCTATGGAAAGACCCCAACTACACTTAATGGGACTCATGTCAAAGGCAAAGCTCAAAGCACAAAGTTGTCAATCAAACCTTCACCACCTGGGGTACCTAACTGTTGGACCAGCTGCTTGCTCTTTCTAGACAGGTCTTCAATCTTTGGCGTATTTTCTTAATGCCCAGTCTTTTACAAAAATCTTTTTACCTGCCCATCTTTTGAGTCATTGTACACTTAGCCTCGTACATGCACACACATCTGCAGCTTTTAGCTTCCCTCACACACAACTGCCCTATTATTCGCCCACTTACTGTGGTTCTGATCTGAAACTAAACAACAGACCGCAGAGGTTTAAATCATCTTGTGATCATATGTTTGTCTCTGTATATGGCTCCTAGATACATAGTCTCCAACTTGTTGCACACTCGTTTAGGAAAAGAAGTTACTCCTCAAACATGTGCTGTTTGTAACTGTAATTGTGCCAAAACCAATTATTCTTTAGCCTATTTCACAAAGAGTTAAATAGTTTGGACACTGTTCTTACTATTTTCAAAAACTATGCATATAATATAAAGCCAAATTCATCTCATGTATAGCGTAGTAAATTAATCTGACTGTGCTCATGTATTCTGTGTATGTGTTGCTATTTTTAATAAACTCCTTGCCTATTGTGCAGCACAAGTAAGAGACTTACAGCCAAAAGAAACAAACATAAGAGTGTAGTTGCTTGTTTTTATGTGCTATTGCGTTTGCATTCAGACCTCTGCTTAGCTTCTCTATCTCACTGTTTTAGTTCATTTCTGTGTCCATTTCTGATGAATCCAAGAGGCTACTTTGGAATCTGCATGTATACGTGCGTATCTTTGTGTGTGACTGCATCACGGAGTGTTTAGGTGTTGGAGCTTGTTAAAGGAACTCTGTCGGCATGGCAGTAGACGCCACTAATAGAAGGCAGCTGTGTAAAACACGCCAACATTGCCCACACGTGAGGAAACTAACCAGCACAAGCTCAGGCTCCTGCTTTCAATAAGCAGAAGAGCTGAGCTGGTACAGCGTCTATATATATATGTATGTTTGTGTGCCCGCTGAGCTGATGGCAAGGAGACAGCAGCAAGACGGCGACTTAGTCTGGGGACATATGAGGGAGCTGTGGCATGCTGAGTTTAAGGCCTACCCTAAAGATCACCTACCATACTCATGTGGCACTAATTGAAATACACCCACCAAGAGTCATTATGACATATTTCCAATAGGTCTGAAACCCAATTGAATTTGAAGGCACAACATAGTACTACTTCCATTTTCTAAGTAAGGATCCTGTAATGGAGTAAAAACGTTTGATGCTGTGAGACACCTAAGACTACCAGGGAGGCACCACCATATTGGTAAAAACTAATTCAGCTAAAGTACTGCACAGGGCATAGAGGCCATGGAGTCAGGCTGTAGAAATAAATGTGGGAACGTGGCTCAGGAAAGTCTCACATATGCACCATATATATGCTTCCTTATCTCTCTTGGGGGCCTCTCACTACCACTAACTTACTTGGCCAAGCAATATACTGTGTAAAAGACATTGAAGGATGGCTGAAAGAAGGAAAGGAAGAGTAAAGTGTAATGGGAAAAATGGTATGGAATGAAAGGAGGAGACATATAAATCATCTTCATGGGGAAAAAAAACCTGATGATAAATAACTAAAACTTCTCGGGAAGTGTCGGTGATAGGTATCTAAGAGCTTGAGAAAAATAAACCAGCCGAAAAAAAAGGGAGGTGTAAAGGTCGACTTACAGAGAAGATGCCAATAAGAATGCCGACGCCACAAAGCACGGCATCACTAATGGTGTCTCCCTCTTTTCGGGGGAAGCGGATGGACTCGTCCGAACAGTAAAACCCGCGCTGGTATGGCTTTATGGTGCTAGTCTCAATGATCAGGAAAGGCAGGCTAGCTACAAAAGACATAAAGAGAGAGAAGGACAGGGAGAGGGAGAGAAGAAAGAAAGCATAAACGCACCAGGTCAGTGACACGGACATGAACAGGAGAGAACACGAGCAGCACAAGGAGCATGCTGGCACCAGGGGATCATGGGATATCAGAAAAGGGTTGGGCTTGAGGATGTGAAGAGTGGACAACCTCTATAGGCTACGAGAGACAATTTCTCAAATGGATGCAACTGTTGTTACAAAAGCCAATTTATAAACTTTTCCTGTCTTTTGTTACAATGTCACCAGACATGTACCAATTAGTTTTCCAGGTAGAATCCAATTTCAGATTTTTCTTAAGCCTCTGACCTGCCAATTCCAAATTTGGTCAATTTCAGATTTTGACAGATTCTGATTTTTTTTTTAACTATAATTAGAAACACTTACATTTTTCTTTTCAAAAGTTTGTCTGTATATTCCTAATAAATTATTTCGATAAAAAAAGACACTAACTTAAACTTTCTTTAAAACAGCACCAAGTTAGATGGCTCTCTGTCTTTGTCACTGGAAATCTACAAATATTGTATCGGGTTATGAGTCAGATGGCTTTGTATAAATAAAACCCAGAAAGAAACAACATATTCCTTAATAAATCCAAATAAAGCTTTAAAGTGTTCAATTCCAGTCACCAGCCAATTCACTTGAGTATCCTTAGTTGTCACTCTTAAAAATCATGAACCTCAAGCCCTCCCTGTTTCTGCCTTCATTGTTTCCATGGCCAAGCACTCTTTGTGGCAGCCGGGGGGTGAGACAACTTACGGACACCATGGGCAGTGTCAAGCCAACAGAAGTGAGCACTGAAGAGGGTATGGTGCTGTTCTTGTAGTTATAGTTGAGGCTGGAGTCACTGCAGTAAAAACCCCTCTTGTATGGATGAACAGAGGAACGATGCAGAACCAGGCTCGGCAGCATAGCTACACACACACACACACACACACACACATATGGGGATAACTATATGAACCCACTTGCACACACTTACATACCAGCCTAACTTGTAGACACACCCAACTTTGGGAATTATACGGTTTCTAATCCACTTACCTGTGAGCTGTAGAAAAAAAATACAGGTAAAACACACATTAACACACAAAACCTTCACAGCTGAGCTCATCTTCACATTACACAAGCTGTTTACGCAGCAAACCCACTGCTGCTGCTTCTGTTGACTGACTATTAAGTTTTATCTTTTAGCGCCACTGAGTCCTGACAGAGCAAATAGACACCGAAACCCACAAGTCCATTATTAACAACAAAGGAAACCAACCAGCAACCACCTGTGTTTTAGTTCAATGTAAGTATTATGGATAGTGTAGTGTCAAAAAGGCCAAAATATCCACTGAGAACAGATCATTTTCAGAAATATCAAATTCTTGTCTTCAACAACCTCTTCTTCTATTCTAACTGCAGACAAACTCACCAATGTCCAAGATAAACTGGCAGAGTAAAGTAGAGCTACAACACCCAGCTGGTCAAATTTAATCAAATATTTGCCTTGAAAACCACACACAATCACACAAGTGTGACAGTACACCACATTCAGTCCCAACAACTAAAATCAAAGTTGTACAAATACAGGCGTGTAAACTCTGGCTTGGACATTCAAAAAGTTCCATGAGGGAGTTTTAAAAAGTGCAAATACCAAGAGAAACAAAAGAAAGCCCACCCAACTCTGGAACATTTTTCACATGAGAGCATGTTTGGCGTGCATAACTGCAGTTGCTCGTAAAGAGAGGGAGCTCAAGACATAAAGGCGTCCTTAAGAGCTACTTACAGACACACAAACATACCCAGTCAATGTCAGAGTATTCCTACCCACAGTTCCTGTGGTTTAGCTGACATCACAGAAGTTTTTGACATTTGGGCTGAAGTAAGAGATCTGATCATGAATGTTCCTAATCCGGCTGTGAACCACAGCTGTCATCTCACAAGTGATGGGAGTCAAAGATCATATTACTGGTCAGTCCTGAAAAACACAACACTCGACAGAAACCACTCGAATGAACTTCTAGAGACCCCCAAAAACACATTTCTTATGCATGCTGGTGAGACATGCACTCTCAGCTCTCAGACTCACACTTTGCTCCAAGTTAAAAAAAGGAAAATGTTGTCTCAGGTGTGCACCACATCAAAGAGTGGATATAATGGCCATGTTCATAGGATTGTGGAAAAAGCCAATGGGGGAAAAAAAGATATTATAGATGAACCAAGTTCCTTGATGAAAATTACGCCTCAGGGGTAGCTGTGATTCAGACAGCAAAGTGAACTGTCCACTAATTAAAGGTTTAATAGTTGGATCTTTGGATCAGTTTGCATGACTGATAGTCTTTGGTTGCAAAACAGCAAACCTTGGATTAGCCCTTGGATTGAATTGTAAAAAACTTCAAGTTGTCCATATAAGCTCAAAACACTTTATAAATGAAGGCTAGCCACCATGACAAATACAGTACAGAGCCTGACCCTAATCCATAGAATCCAAATAAGCTTTAAAGTATTTGCTACGATACAAAAAACAAAGAAGGGCACAGTATATAAATTTTTGATTGTAGAGTTGTGGAAAAAATAACACAGCAGGTGCTCTTTAGGGTTTTTTGATTGTGATCAAAGCAAACGGTTTATTATTATCCATCTTACAGAGTCTTAAATGTGCACAGTGGGCTCCCTATATGGTGATGCAGTCGGTTAGTGTCGTTGCCTGACAGCATCCTTGGTTTAATTCCTGGATGCATGGGTTTTCTTGGGTTTCCTCCCACCGTACTAAAACAGTCCCATAGTTAGTTTAATTGGCTTCTTTAAATTGGCCCTGAGTGTGTATGCATTGTTGTTTGACTCTATGTGGCCCTGTAGTGGATTGGCAACCAATCCAGGGTGTACCCCACCTTTCTCAGTGACTGCTGGAAAAACGGCACCAGCTCTGCACCCCAAGTGCCACTCTCTACAGTAGTTTATAGAAAACCATAGATTGTCACTGAGCAGGACCCATACACAAGCAGTGTGCAGCAGAAGGTTTCTTTAGGCTGCTGGTGGGCCCACACAAGGCTGGGCCTGGATTTGGTAGTATTTGGGTAACTAAGCTGTCCACACAAACAGCAGGGTTTGTTCTGGGTGAGCACAGAAATTACAGCGGCAAGGCAAGACGTCAACACGACTTAAGACGAGTTGATTTTAATGCAAATATTGGTGGTTGTTCATGAAGGTCTTTTGGCTTATAGCCTCAGTTTACTTGGCTACAAAAATATTACCTAATGATCACTTTAACAAAGTGAGGATCCCTACATGTTTAGTCTAAACAAGATGTTCAGTAAGTACCTAAAAAAGCTCCAGAAATTATATTGCGTTTGTTTCTCACTGTAATGTTGACTATTCTGTTCCATTTTCTCCTCATGCTCCCTCTTTCTCCATCTCTTTTCTGCTTGTGGAGAAGGAATTCAAATGCAAATTGGGAAAAACAGAAAACAAAAAGGTTAGACACACACAGACAAAAACACACAAGCTGACTAACTGGTGCTTAAAGGCTAAACCAATCCAAGCTCACCATGGGAAACGCCAGAGCTGACGAGCTGAGCGACTGAAAAAGTAAAGTGGGATCAAGTCGTTGACCACTTCCACAATGTCTATTGATAAATCATGAAAGAGTCTCTGTGAGCACACTACCCAGCCTTGCGATGCCAAACTGTTTTGTTCTTCCCCTTGAGAACAGCGTGGTATGTGGGCATTCTCCTCATTCCACAGCTCACGGACCTCTTAACCACAAAGAGAAACACAAATATGAGATCTGTACGAAATCTAAGTCCTGACTGCAAGCAGCAGTACAAGGAAATATAATCTCCTATATGCTAACAGAATAAACAGCAAGTGACCTTCAGAGGGTCCTGTTGACCCAAAGAGAGGAAAAGGGAGAGCTGGGGGAGTGTCAGAGTGGGAGAAATAAAGACGTGAAGAGGAGGGAGAGAAAGAACTGGGCTGGGCTGCTGGCAAAGGCTTGCGTTGGCTGACTGAATTTAAAAAACATTTGTTTTACATGCTCTGTCATGAGGTCAGTGACAGAAAATAATGCCAAAGATTTTCAAATTATCATTAAAAAAGGAAAAGTCATACCTTATTTCCACTGCATTCACAGAGGAAGCAGTTTATCTCAACCCATTTACTTTGTTGTTTTGCTTAACTTTTGTCAGAGATCTTGGCCGCTTTTAGTGCCAATGAGCCATATGAGCTATGAAGCCACTGAGCTGCATTCAAAGGCCACAAACAGGCGCCTGAGACTATTCAGAGCATGAAAATCCCTGCAACAGACACACAAAAGGAGTAAAAAATGTTGAAAAGTGAGAATAAAGTTGCAGCAAATATCCAAAGTGGGTAGCTTGGTGGGTTTGGGAACAGTTCAGTTTGTCTTATCAGATTGGGTTTTGCATTTCTCTCTTTCAGCTGATGAGAAGAACCGCTGCAGACCACTAAAGACTACACAGCACAGGTCAGAGAAAGGCTTTTATTCGGCTGGTTGAATCTGTGTTTATATTGCTGAAGTCACGGCAGGGTCTTTGTGTGTGTGGTAATCATTCTTATTTTCCATCTGTAAATCCACTCACATGTTCACACTCTGCTTGCCTGCGAGGAATCGCTTCAAAAATCTGTCCACGTGTGTTTACATGTGGCATGCACACTTCAACTTTGCATAAGTTGCTTGCGGTGCGCGTGAGAGCGTGGCTGACTGCACAGAGATTATCCAGCTGGCTTCCTTTTGATTGGCTTTGGAGGTAAATTTAGAATGATGATTAAGAAGTTCTATCAGAAGAACTCAAAGAACTGAGTCTCATATACACACAAAAAGACAAATGCTCCAAGCAGATCAACAGTTTTCATTACTACTTTGTTTGAAGTTCCTCAGTCCTTTGGCTTCTACTTCATGCCAGTATAGGAAACAATGGGTGTTCTAATACTGGCTAACACTCTTTGTCTCTTAAAAGGTTAATTCTCCTTGACGTGGAACTAATGTCCCTGTAGAGCAACACCTGTGTGTCTGCTGAGACATCATCCAGCTCTCATGACTCTCTCATCCTTCTGGGTCTCTATTGACATTTTAATGGGCTTTCAGGGCTTTCAGGGTCAGAATCAGAACCATTCTGTGATTATACTGAGAGTGCCCGAGTGTCAGTGGTGAGCGAGGGGTGAAGGGGAGGCGGAGCGGGATGGAGGAAGAGGTATTATGGTCAACGCTAATGGAGGATTTCCTCCTCCTGTCTCTTCAGAGCACCATGTGACCTATCCCAGAGCTGCCAGCTTTTGAGTACAGCTTGGTGTGAGAATTGACGGAAAGGGGGAGGGCAGGCAGACGTGAAGCTTTTCAAGTCCTTCCCTTAACACCAGTTTAAATTGTTGACCTGACCAGACTTACTGTTCCTTAAATTAGTTGCCTAATTTTAATAAGTAATTTGAAACTTTATTTTGCTTTATCACGGACATGCGATGTTCACAATGGAATTTGGTCTGAAGTCATGGGATTCCATTATCTTCCTTTAGTTAACAGCAGAAAAGATGTGACTTTGACACAGCAAATCTATAGCCAAACAACCTGTTGTCTGAGGTTTTGTTGATGTAACTTCAGATTTTTTAACTCGTCAAGGGAATTTTCTGGTTTTTCACCTAAATTCAGAGTATTGGGGGCCGTGCACATGGGAATGGTGTTTTGTGATTATGCAAAAGTTTTTCCAGCCTCGTGTCCAACTAAGTCCTTTGTCAGTTCTATACACAACAGCTTCCTCCTGGTTCTGCGCAGGGTAACTATTCCAACTAAACCCACAACCCTAAATTAATTCCAACAAACTTGACGTCTTTGAAAGAGAAAGGGGAAGTGATTCCCCAGTCTCTTGTAAAGCAGTTTCAGGGAGTGTTTATTACCGTTTTCTTTTTTTTCATTGATCTTTATGAGTTCACATATTTTGTAGGTATCTGTCCACCCAATGACACAATGATCAGAAAGCTGATCACTCAGTGAACTGTGAAGGTGAGAGTTTAGTCAATTTTAAGTCCTCTCTTTTTTCTAAAGATTATTGGACTGAATGATTTGTAATTAAGTTTCGTATACAGGAAATTGGTTCAAGGCTTTGAGTTTGTAGTAGATCTGACTTTGTTTTTATTTACCAAATGAAGGGATTCACATACGGTATTGATACATTTTTAATTAAGATTAAGACCAAGCTTGGTTTTATTACAAAAACATGACAATATGTACAATCAAAGAGGTTCTTAGAGACAAAAAATCCTTAAACCTTTGTAATAATTTGCCATCTCACAGTTCTGACTGTTTTCTCTACAGTCACCTGATCTGTGCATGTGTGTTTGTTGTTATGTAAGAGACCCATCATATTTACCGATCTATTTCACCGCCTCTTGTGCAAACTCTTGATAAACTTTCACCTTTGTATGTGAACATCCTCGCACACCCTGCAACATAAGCTGCATTGGTAGGAGGATAGATAGAGATAGAGGATAAATAGAAGTATGGGAGTGGTTATTTTGTGGTTACTTGATATGTGAGTGACACTGTGTTTAGGGAGACTTATGAAATGACTTACTGAAGTGTTTCCTAGTTTAACTGGTGTGAACGCTTTGGGCAGCTCTGAGCAAAACTTCAGTGTATGTTAGGAACAACCAAAGTGGATCAGTGTCAGATCCACTTATTGGTGAACATTGTTCTTTTAAAACGCAGGCAGGTAAGGAAGAGAGGAGCTCTGTGGCAACAGTTTCTGAGTATGTTTTAAAGGGAAGGTCCCAAAAGCATCAATAATCTTTATCTTTAGGTCATTAAAGCAGTGAGGCATGGGTATGTGAGGCCTCTAAAGTATTTGGGGATGTAGTCAGTCAGCTGAGGTGCACCAAAGGGCAATGGGTCAAAGGGATGTGAGGGATGTAACATTTCACTGTAGGATCCAAGAGCAACAAATGTGACAGTGACACTGCCTATTATGCTTCATCTGTGGGAGTTTGAGGCTGTGTGTGGTTGTTAAAGTGGATTACTGTGGTTCCACCGGCAAAGCCTCTCTCAAACCATCATATGCTGATGACCACAACAGGCTTTAAAACTGTCCTTGCAATCCAAATAAACAATTATGGCTCCATCTGCTTTTACATAATCACCGTTTAGGAAACATGTGTTTATAAACATGAGCGGACGCACAGCGATACAGATGTTTGGCTCGGGATGTTGTTTCACTGTTTTGCATAGGCTGCTGATATGTGTGTCACACAGGTACAAAGCTCACAAACACACACACTGATACACAGACGTGGCTGAGGTCAGCAGAGTTGCGTGCAGAGTGAATCCCTGCCTTTTTGCCCCCTCGTTTGTGTGAAAGCTGCAGGGACCGGGGGGCCGCTGGCTGAAGCATGTGCTTACTCAGAGAGATTTTATTCATGGAAATAAATGCCTTTTACACGCAGGCACCTGTCGGGACAGTCTCTAGGGGGACTTTAACCAGCAGGCACCTGTGCAGGCGGCCTCTGAAAGCTGCCGCTTCCTCTTCGGCTCGCTGCTGACTTGAGGGAACATAACGAAGAACTGCTGCATTCAGGACTCTTACAGAAGGAACCTCCTCTGATCTACGTTAACATGCACAGTTGGTGAGAGGATAATGACGCGTTCAGTTACAGCTCATCAAGAGTTTATTAGGGGACGAACGTAGAGCTGCTCCAGTGAAGATAAACCTGAGCATTGCCCAGGGGCCAAAGCGGATTTTTAGACTTGTGAGACGTTTCACTGATGTTGCCATAATCGTGTTATGACCCACTCAGATAATAGCCTGGCCGTGGAGAAGAGAATCCTGAAGTCTTTGAAACCTGACGCCTCTGTCTGTTTGATGATCCCCTTATCGTCTCCCTCTACCTTCCTCTCTTTCATCCCCTGCCTTTCTCTGCTCATTTAGAATCCCACTCGCCTCTGCGAATACCACAAATATGGTGGCTATCTGAATAGAGTGGGTGTAAAAACACCATGCCAAGCATGATGTTCCTAATATTGCAGCAAGCCTCACCAGACAGTGCCTCTTCCCTGTGTGTAAACAGGATAAGGCTCAGTAGCTGCAGCTCAGATAAGGCCTGCGCCAATAAAGATGCTGAGCTGATTACTACACAGTGCTGAGGAGATAAGCGCAGGCGCTCAACAATACAGCTGGAAGCAGCAACAGCCATAAACTACTGATAAATAAAGTGGCCTTGAGTATGCAGCGAGAAATTTCTTATAACCCTCTCACAGTTCTGCCCCGTTCACGCCGCCCCCTCCCCCCCTCGTCCGTTTCATCCTCCTTCTGTCGGCCGTGGGCCTACTGGCCCTCGTTAATGAAACAAAGAGCGCTGAGATGCATCAAAAGGGGTATTGTTCTCTGTGAAATGGTGAAATCTCTGTGACACCCCCCCCCCAAAAAAAAGAAAAAAAAATCAGTCTGTGGATGCACACAGTGTGTGCGCACAAATACAAGAGAGTGACAGACTTACTTGGACAGAGGGGCCTGTGTGACAGCAGGGAGGCCCAAAGCGGGACAGAGAGAAAATATAATGAGGCCTACAGCTTCGCATCATCTGGTGCTCTTATTATTCCCCACCCTTAAAAATCGAGAGGCGGGTGATAATGTTTTTGACTGTGTCTGTCTGTGTGTGTCAGCTCTACAGATACTGAGCTAAACTTTGGTTTCATAGTACCTGGGTCATTCACAACACATGCTCCGAACGTTAACAGATTGTTGGAATAATTATATGTGGACTAAGAAGAAGAAAATCACAATTCTTATTTTCGACGTTAGAATGAACAACCAGAAGCTCGTGATAATTTCCATGCCCTCACAGGGGATTCCATAAAATACACATTTGAATGACTTGGTGGAAACTTGTACACAAGTTTAAACACAGGGATGACTGCTCACAAAAGTTTATAGGAGGGTCCTGCCCAGTAATCCAAAATGATCTAAATAGGCACTGTGAAGGTGTTTATACAGGAGGGATATAATGACAGCTGAAAGTGTGGACAGACATAAGGGGAACAGAGGCTTTAGTGCTCCATTGTTGTAAAAGTATAAACTACAAGCCCCTTTTCTTTGTTTTATTGGGCAATCTGATTGTTTGCCAGGATAGAGACACAGACAAAAAAGGCAAAAGAGATGAATGTGTCTGGTTTGCGTACGAGCATCAGTCAGTCTGATGCCTTCAGCTTGCCCACGGGAACCACATGGGAAATACACCAACACAAACACACACACAGTAATCGAGCCACAGACGCCTCGCATATAGCTCCCAACGCCGTGTTTCAGCCCGGAGGCCCTTACTGTCCGTTTAATGACAGCTCTGAGCGCTCCCCCTTCCCACCGGGAGCCCCCGCGTGCACACACTCACACCCACACACGTCTAATCACAGCCCTGTGCAGACACAAACCCCAGGGGTTTGTCTTTCAACTCCTGCCCCAGCAGGATCGAGCCACATGTCCCAGTGACAGGCTGAATGTGTTACAGACACATGTCTGGCATTAGTGGCACTGCTGCTCGCCATCACAACACACACAAACATACATTCAGGCCACAAGCGTACGCACACTCGACATGCCACACATTCTTCTGGAGGTAGAAGCCACTGTTGCCATAAACATCTGCAGATCTTTATCTCCTTACATAATACAATGATGCTCGTCTGCCAGAGCACAGTCGTCCCCTTCTTAAGAGCTCTAACCTCGCCTCGGCCTGCAGCCACAGGTCAGAGACATAACACGACACAACCCATAACACCACCCTTACGGAACAACCTTCAATCCAACACAAGACATACTTACAGGAATATAATCACACTGTCAGACTGATTTTTCCTTCAGTTTTTTTGTGAAAGTCTACTCAATATCTGAATGCAAATGTCATGGAGCTTGTTTTGTAAGGTTATCTGTGCAACCTTTGACCTTATCTTTGAAACAGACGGAGGACTCGATTTTGCAACACGCAAAAATCAAACAAAATTACTTGAAGCCCTTCCAACAAACTTCAGATCTGTTTCATAGAGTTCTGAAGTAATTTGATTGTTTGACCTTGATTTTATTTAAACAAAAACATCCTCTATTCTGACTAAGTCTGAACTCTCTTCTTGGCTCATGGGTCTGCACAGACTCGTGAATATTTGCCCTCAGATTACGGTCAGCAGCTTTGGATAAAAGCCTATGTTTAAGTTTGTGTGAGTGAGGAGGACCTCCCACCTGCGGCTTGATTACAGTTTAGCTGTAGACACTTGGCAAATACTACTTATCTCTTGCTATTAGAAAGATGGGTTTCAAAGAAGTGGAACAATGCTGCTTTAAATGAGATTTCTTTGCTACAATTAGTAAAAAAAAGAAGGTGTAAACTATAACTCTACAGGCAGTCTTGTCTTCAACTCTTTCCAATCTTGTGAACAAACTTTTAAATCTCAGGGATTAAGATGAGAAAGGACTGACAGGGAGGAAAGAAGGAGGTGGGGGTGTGAGGTTGGCAATGGACTGTGAGGCAGGAAAAAAAAAAAAGACAGGATCTTATTTCACAACCACACCTACCGCCGACCGACACTACCTTTCCGTTTCCCACCCTTTCCTGGTCTCTCTCACACACACACATGCACTTTTTGCCCTCTGGTTCACCCACTCCCCAATTACACCAGATGTCCCACGAAGATTTTTAAGCCAAATAAAAGAATTTGAGAAATTCTGGAAAATATTTGTGGAGAATTAAAGTGGCCAAGGCCCTGAGGTGGTGGAGGTTAACTCTCCAGCTGTAATGAGAGGGCTGCTGCAGCGCTGTAACAGCTGATGGGGAGGACACACGTAAGAGGGTTATGCTCAGGGGAAAGTTAAAAACAGAGTCCGCGGGGTCAAACGGACAGGGGACAGTACATGGAAAGTTACGTCACAGAGATCCAGCAATGTGACAGGTCAGAGCAAAAAGGCGGAAAATGTAAGAAGCAAATTTCTTCGTGTTTTATTTCCAGTGAGCCAGATGTTTACCTAATTGACCACCGAGTTGGTCCTGAACATCCCAAAAAAGGCCTCTGCACCCTTAAATGCTCCGCCAGTCATGTCTTCACACAAGCAAACACACAATGCAGTTTCCTTTGCATTGTGTAAGAAATAATCAGAGCTGAAGTAAACCTACATTTAGAAGTATGGTTTCCTGAGAGCTGTCGCCTCACAGAGTGTTTTCACAATAAACATCTTCTGAAAGTGCATGTTAGACGGCCACTGGACAGCGTGTCGCCAGAAACAGAGGGCCGAAACGCTGCTGTCTGTGGTGAACTTTGTGTATTTATAGTGTTTGAGCACTTTGTGTGGCGTTGCTAAATCAGAAGCGCTGCTATGTAAGAGCGCCGAACCGGAGCAGGGGTGAAATCAGCACATGATTGGTTTCAGCTTCAAGAACTGTGTGGACTCACTCTGTTCTCAGCAGCTCTAAACGCTGAGGGGAATGCAGATCATGCCTTCTCATTGTTAATGCACTATTGGCTTCAATTAGCTGAGCGCATGAAAGGCAGAGAGACTTTCTTTTAGCTTGTAAACCTTATTCCTAATGATTGTTGTGACTGATGGTCAGGCGTCTCTTATGCAAACAGGCTCATTAGCTGTGCCTGAGGGTGTGTGACTGCTGGTACACTGACAGCATTAAAAAAAACATATCCTTGCACAGAAGGCAGAAGTTGTGTGTAGTCTCAGCTGGCATATATGAATTAGTTAAAGGTAATGAGATATTTATGCATTAACAAGCTGTAAAGTGTGCACAACCTTTCTCTGATACACACCAAACAAAAACCACTCCGCCCTTGTTCTGACCCCCCCAATCTCACACACACACCCGCATTCCTCATCCAGAACACCCTAATAACCACTCACACACACTCATCTCTTTAAGCTCCCCATCCCGCTTACCCCCCAAACCACTGAAGTGGGCCAACCAATAATCACCTCAGAGCCAGACTGTGTTTAGCATAACAAAAGGAGAATCTGTGCGCCCAGTTTCAGACCGTGTATTTACATGCATTGCGTGTGTTTACAGCCACACATATGTGCGTGTGTGCGTGTGCGTGCGGCTGTAGATAGAGCAGCAAAGGAAGTTGGTTTGAGCAGGAAATTTACTCCACATGTGCTCAAAGCGCATCTACATTTATGTGAGTGCAGATGAAACGCTTGTTTCTCTGTCTGGGGTTCTTTAACAAGAAGCAACAGACATAAAGTCCACTGGAAACGTTGCATCTGTCAAGCAGATCTGCTCTTGCTTCAGTTTTAAGGGGGAATATGGAGTTAATCTGCACTATTTGTAACAACCTGGGTAGTAAAACTCCGCTGCCGCATATAGGATTTACTTTAGAGCTTCGGTTTCTTCACTCAGAACTCTCGCTGTGACACCCACCTGCTCCTCTAAAGCCCGGTCAGCCCACCTCTCTGCCTCCCCTACCTTCTGTCAGATCACAAAGGCATTTCCCAGCCACAGCACCTGCTTAAGAAATTATTCCACGCATTTCTCCTGGACGGAGGGGGCCAGAAAGAGAGAAAGTAATGTGAACTGGGGTGATTTTTTTTTTGGGG
>NC_051453.1:16889154-16890518 GCF_001649575.2 Kryptolebias marmoratus | reverse complement strand
GGGGGGGGGGTCAATGGGAACTGAAAGAACTGGGGAACAGGGACAGCAGCCAAAAACAAACAAAAACACACACACAGAATCTGGACAGGACACCCGCAGAATAACAAGTCGGGACTGGCGGCCCAAACAAGTTCCCATCGCGGGCATCGGTGTCTCGATCAGCTGGAAACCCACTGCACTCGGACCGTTCCAACTGGAAGGCACCTCTGGAGGTTAAAGGTCACCTGAACAGGGGAACTGGGGCAGGCAGGCAGGGGAGGGGGGGTTGTGGTGGTGGCTATTTTAAGGGCAGTAATAGGGTCAGGCTCCAACATTTCAAAACATTTGTGCCCCACAGGCATGTTGGCAGGCAGCAGGAACACCTACTGATCAACGTGGACACTGACATGATCAATATGTTAGGCGATGACAACAGATTTGATGTCTCTCTCGTCAGTAAAACAGCGGCTCCCAGCTTCCCTGATTGATTCGCAGCCTCATTCATTATGCTTTCATCGGGCATCACTGCATATCTGAAGACAAAACATGGTTTACTTTTTATTTTGGAAGGGTCTAGTTTTGGTTTTGCCCAGGCTAATGTTGCTGGGGATGTTGGAGCTGGATGATAAGGGGATGCTGCCCAGCGGTTGCAGATATCTGCACAACTTTTTGCATGATAAGAATTTTATTGCCAAATGTTTAGAAAGCGCGCGCACTGTTTCCTATATCTGTTGCATGCTGATGCAGAGTTTGTCCTGTTGAATTCTGACAGCTGTATGAACTTACCAAGCAGGAGGCAGAAGATGTCGAGCCCGACGAGCAGCTTCTTCTTGCTGTTGTCAACGCCGTTGTTGTTGTTTAACGTAGAGGTTCCTCCGTTCCTTGTCTCTTGGGCCATCGCTTTCTCATACATGTACGTTTGCATTTGAGAAGTCCACTTTCAGGTCTTCGGGTCCCGCAGCAGCACGGCAGGAACTGGAGAAGGAGAACCTTGACTCTGACAGGCTGGTTACAAAAAAAAAAAAAAAAAAAAAAAAGAAAAGAGGAAAAGAAAAGTCCCGCTGAGACACGCGCTTCACCGGGAAACAAACTTCCAAACTCGGAGCTGTTTCTGATCTGATGGTGAGGATGGTGCTGATGATGTCCTGCTGATTAAGAACTAAACTTGGTGAAATGCTGAGCAGACCTGCGCCACGCACTCAAGCACGAGGAGAATGATAGTAGTAATAATAATAATAAAAAAAAGTTGAATGGAAAACCCGCTCCCCGCTTTGTCAGACTCGGTTCAAACACTTGGAGTGAGTGAGGATTGCGCTGCGCACAGACAGCCACTCTGGTTATATGGATTCTCCTCCTCCTCCTCCTCCTCTTCCTCCCCCTGCTCT
>NC_051453.1:16723648-16888983 GCF_001649575.2 Kryptolebias marmoratus | reverse complement strand
CCTTTCCTCTGCTCTGGTCGTCCGATCCGCTTCTGGGTGGAAAACTTTCTGAGCGCGGCGGCCAGGGGCGCACCGAGCAGACCCGGGGGCCCAAGGGGGCTCGGGGGTGGCTCAGGAAGCCGCGCTTCACTGCAAGCCGGAAAAGTTGGAAAAAGTTGTCCAGCTGTATGCTTTTGCAAAATTCTTGTTCAAACATCGTTCACTCCCCAAAATATTAATTAAAAAAAATAAAAGCAGCATTCCTTGAAGGATGATTTCAAACTGAACCGTCCACACTTGTCTACATAGCGTCTTTTAACCTTTCCATGTTCTGCACAGCAATTTACAATATTTCCCATTGGACCACCCCCCACCCCCCAAACACACACACACACACATACACCCACAAACAAATATATTTTAACCACCACATTCAGCACATTCACATTTTTTATATGAATAGTTCCTGTGACCTACAGCAGTTGTCTACTGATGCATTACAAATTACAGCACATTTAAAAAAAATAAGTTTTATTTCTTACATTATATTGTTGTTTTAATTGTTTGTCTATCATATTGTCTGTCCAAAACAGGTCTTCCTTGAAAATGAGTCCTCATGTCTCAATGACACTGCCTGTATAAATAAAGGTTAAATAAAATTTTTAAAATGATCGTCCATTGCTGCCTTCTCTGCTGTGTTTTGAAGTTTGCCACATGTTACAATGAGTGGAACTGGTGACCATAAATCTGAAAAAACAAAACAAAAAAAAACCATGCAAGACTTGGACTAAATACTCAAAGTAGGGCAAGCTATGAGGAGAAGTCTCTCCTGATTTGAGGGAAGGACCCTTATGAGACTGAATGAAGAGAAAAGTCCGCTGACTGGATATCGCTGCCTGTAGGGGTTATGAATTAAACTCATACACAAGAAAAATACTCATACTTTCAAAGAACTTAAAGGCTACAAGTGGGTGAAAGCAGTGAGTCATCTATGTTGTGGATGGGTATGGGGCGTCGTGAACCTAGAAGCTGACAATAACATACTTGTCTCAGTGAAAGTGTGTGCTTCAGGCATTTCTGACATGTGATGGTTTTGCTTAGAAAACACTTAGTCTAGTAATGTGTCATTTGAAAGGTAAAATTGCACTGTATCTAATTTTGGCGATGTTCTGTGACAGTTTAGGCAGCTTAGAGCAAAGCTAAAAGATGCACACATGGGAACAGTAGTTCAAAACCTTTGCTATCAGTTCCAGGTGATGTGCTGCAGACATGATTCGTGGAAATTATTTGTCAAACAAAAAAGCATGTTCTTTTGATTCAGTGTTTAACAAGGTTCAGCACTTCTGAATCAACCGTTTGAAGTATTGCTCTGTGGGAACGATGTTTTCTCACAAATAAGCAGATCTCTGTGCAGTTGGAGGTTCAGTGTCTTGCCTAAGGATACTTCTGTATGTGGCAGGGGCCAGGGATCGACCCCCGACCCTCCAATTGGAAGACAACCATCTTGCCTCTGGGCAGGATGGTTGTCGAGCAATCTTTGAGTACTCAGAGTAATTGTGGGGTTGGATCTAAAAGTTAATCAGTTGTAGATATACATCCAATGTTTACTATATGAGAGTTTTAATAAAATCCAATCAATGGTTTGTGAAATATTTTGCTAACAAACAAACAAACACACGCACACAGGCAATTACACGATTGTCCATATTTTGTAGCAGAGGACAAAAAAAAAAAGAAACACACAGCATATATGTTTGATGAAATTGTGGAAAACAAGAACATAGCATGTCTTTTTTTTTTTTCTTTTTTCAGTATTTCAAATAAACACAATTCCCACAGGAATGTTTAATTGCCTTGTTTACCTAAATTATGCATCTTAGAAAGTCTGATAAAAAAAAGGATTTAATAACCCAATTTTCAGTTTAGGGCAGCTCCACAAATGTTTCCCAACAGAAGAGAAATCTCAAAGGATTCAGCTGCCATAAATGCTTCATAAATCAAACCCACACTGCCATCTAGTGGTTAAATACGAGCAGCTCACCACAGCCTCTGTATGAGTTTCCAGTCCTCCGTTTTTTTTCTTTTCTATTAGGTAAACAAGCAAATAAATGAGTAAATACATAAATAAATAAACAAGGAAAAACTTGGGGAAAAAGTAAACAATACGCAAACATTGACATTAAAAAAATATTTAATAAAATTCATAAAACATACAAGGTTAACAGACTAATCAAAACCAAGAATTTTAGCCTTTCAGTCAGATTAAACATGAACTTTTTTTTTTTACTCTAGTAATTAATAATAATACAGGAATAGCCAGGGAAAAAAAATCCATTATAAATATGCGTTTCCTAGAACAAATCAAACCCATCATGTCTGAATTGCATGTAGTATGTCCCTAGAATCACCTTTTGACTACAAAAACTCTTTTTCATACTGTTAGCTTTGGTATGCTTTAGATGCAATAGGAAAAAAGTAAAACAATTTAATTTCCTTTGTTACGGGCTGCTGGCAACAATGAGCCAAAAGATCAAATTTGATCCTTTTAAGGTTCTTTGATTTGTATATACACAACACTGGTTCATTCCTTAGTTTTGACCACTTTATCTTACACTTTAATGATTCATTTTGACTTATAGGAGCTGAAAAACAAATGTCTAAAGAAGAGCATTGAAACACCACTAGGGAAGTAGTCAAGATCTGTTAAAATTTACAAGAAATGTCTGGCTTATTTGAATTAAAACACTTAGAAGTGATGAGCTGCTCAGCAGTGCCGGTAAAAGTAGGCTTTATGCAATAAAAAGGTAAATTAATAGGTATTTGCTTGTTGGCGTCAATCATAATTTATTAACTGTGAAGCATGCATGTGTAGAAGAGTGTAATAATAATAATAATAATAAAAAAACAAAGTTTAAACACATGAGAGTGTTTAGGACTTGTTTGTATTTTCTTGGTGAAATCTTATATCATGTAAAATTTAACTAAAGCCATGGGAGGGAAATGTCTTGTTTAAATGGTTTAAACCCACAGACCTCTTAAACATGACCCAGACTTCGGTTTGCTTGATTTAAAATGTCAGAGTTTAAAAGGGTTTTGAAAAACACATCCATGATCCTGAAATGGAGACTGTCAAATCTAGCACAAATACAAGTTTGCTGGTTGTGATTAGTTGCAAGTGTTGTATAGAAAGAATAAATACCTACTTATGAGCATAATTTCTTTCACACTTTCACAGCCAGGGATTTGGGAGATCTGCTCCAGGTATTCAGGGAGCGAAATTCGATATAACACCTGGTGGGTTGGCTTGTTTGTGCAAACCTGATGGCAAAGGTGGGTCAGAGTCACTCGGTCTGATACACCTGTTTCTCTGATGTCAGCTGATCTTTAAAAAAAACATTTTTTTTGTTTTGTTTTACTCGTGGCCGTGTCCTCCTCTCCGTAGAAGCTCCACAGTCGCGGTTTTCGCCGTGGAAGCGCCCCGCCCCTCCGTGTGCCCCACAGGCAGCCGGGCTGCAGAGCAACCCACCGCACCGAGCGGACCCCGCCGTCGGTAACGGAGAAGATGGCTGAGCGGCAACAACAGAAGCACGAAGGCAGGGTCAAAATCGGCCATTACATCCTCGGCGACACTCTCGGAGTGGGGACATTCGGCAAAGTCAAGAGTTGAGTCACATTTTTGTTTTGTGTGTTGCACTGAAGGTAACGTGAGCGTTTCGGGGCTGTCGGTCGGAGGAGTTGAAGCTAAGTAGTGTCCCTGTCTCCCGTTTTAACGCACCGTGTTGAACTTGACAGCGAGCAGTTTGCGTAGCCGCGCGGCGTAGGAGCAGAAACAACCTGGACTTCAGGCGTAACCGGGCTTTGAGAATCCGACCGCTTCAAAGTCAAATTCTTCCACCAGAGAACCTTTCGGTAGCTACAGTTATCGGCTATAGCAGGTGTAATCACCAGGAGCACAACAAAGAAACAAAGCTGCAGCCATATTGATATTATTTATTGTTTAACAAATAATCCTCCATAAGATTGTTTAGGTCTCGTCTCGCGGTAAAGGATGGTTAAAGCTTCCAGTTTTACCGAAACCCTCTGTGTAGTTGACGAACATCGATGTGTCGGAGCAGCGAAATTGTCCGATTTAATCTGATATTTGGGCTGCTAAGTCAAGAAAACCCTTTAGGAGCAATAGATTTTATAATGTAGCAGGATGTTAATTTTTCTCAGCTAGTTTTCGAGGTCTCGTAATGACCTTGTGAGCTTCTCACCCTGTCTTCTTGTCGAGTGCGCAGTTTAACCCAAGTTGAGCTTTAATTATCTGCTATTAGGGTTCATTTTTAATTGTTATTATTTAATTTTATGCGTGCTACCAAGCAGGAGAAATAATTAAAATAACATTTTAGTAATAATATTTAAAAGCCACATCAATATATATTTTTATATATTATATAAGATAAATCTGTGTAATGTCTGGGTAGAAGGAGTATTCAGCTTGTGTATAAAAAGTACATAACTTATTGTGTTTCAGCTGTGTTGAGGCTTTAGGCAGCTGCAATAACAATTTGAATTCAGTCCAGCTCCACAAACAAATTTTAAGGAGAGAAAAGAAAACTCCAATTATTAAAAAAAGCACGCTTTGCAGCAAGCCACCAGCTTGCTTTCCTTTTCTGACGACCAGGTCACCGGCCTTTTTTTTTGTGTGTTTCTGTCTCATTTCCTGCGTGCACTCTGCTGTTTCAGTCGGTGAGCATCAGCTGACGGGCCATAAAGTGGCTGTGAAGATCCTGAACAGGCAGAAGATCCGCAGCCTCGATGTTGTGGGGAAGATCAAGCGAGAGATTCAGAATCTCAAGCTGTTCCGACACCCACACATCATCAAGCTGTAAGTGGAGCGAGATGACACATTCTTTTACTCTTATTTTAGGCTCTTGGTGCTGCCAGGCCTCGCAGACACGTAACTTATTGTTGTTTTAACGCGGGCTGTACTGAGCACGCTCACACGTAAACATACTAGCGTCCCCAACACATACACAGAGACACATGCTTGGACAAATCTACAGCAACGGTAATGAACAATCAGTGGTGTCCAATCCTGGTCCTCAAGGGCCACTAGTTGTTTCCCCGGCTCAACAAACCGCATTCAGTGGTTGAATAACCTCTACTGCATAATCCTGTTAATCAATCATTCATTCAAATCTGATGTGATGAAGCAGACAAACATCTATACCATGCAAGATAGTGGCCTTAGAGGACAAAGACTGGACCCCCCCCTGCTGCCAGTAATTTTTATTTTTATTATGTCCCTTTTTAGCCCTTTGTATTTGCCAATGTGTCATTCTCTTTGTCAAACCCTCCTTCCTCTCTCTCTCTCTGTCTCTCTCTCTCAATCTCTGTGTTATTTTTAGGCTGGGGTGAAGATTAAGTCCATACGCTCACACTCTTAAGTGATAGCAAATGTGAGCTCTCGGGTCATTTGCAGGAGTGCTGCGTAACTTTGTAAATACTGCTGCACAGCAACAAATACTTTAGCTATCGGGCACGAATGCAGACCAGCGCAAGGTAGTGTTGGACATATGCAGCACGTCTGTAAAAAAAAAAAAAAAAAAAAACGGCATAAAACTAACGTATTAGTTTATTTGTTTTCAATAAAGAGTCTTAAAAACTCTGAATGTTTTGCATGTCGGGAAAACAAAACAAAAGGACTTGTAATTTGGTTTTGTTTATTTCTTGCACCGGGCCGGGCTTCGCTTGGCTCGACAGGAATGAAACAGACTGTGATGAGTTGCAGAGTTTCCCACAAGCAATAATTCCTGCCGCTGGGCTTTCGATTTAATATAGCTGACCTTTATGAAAAGATTACCTACGCTCAGTCCCACATGAATGAACCTCGCCTTTATTTGGTGTGTATGTTTGTGTGTGAGTTCATAAAATGAGTTTATGGGCTTGGATGTGATTTAGTAGGAAACTGTCGGGACTGAATGTGAAGAAGGTTAATAAATGCTTTTTCTTGCTCCAGCTACCAGGTGATCAGTACGCCGACAGATTTCTTCATGGTCATGGAGTATGTGTCAGGAGGTGAGCTGTTTGACTACATCTGCAAAAACGGACGGGTAAGACGTTTTCTTTTTTTAACTAACTGACTTGTAGTTCGACATCCCTGACTACTAAGCATCGTGGTAACCGAGTTATCAAAAATGATTTTGATTTCTCAACAATATTGTTATTTGGCTAATGCCACAACCTTTAGGGTTCGTTTATAAACTTAAATACAAAACACAAGTAGAAGATTTATTTACAGCTCAAGCAAAATCAGAATTTGTTTATTTCCTTTAATTTAACAGTAATCTTTGCAAGGGATGTTATTAAAATGATGTAATTTACAGCCATTTTGTAAATATGTTGTTTGTTTTACATTTATGTAAGTGTGTACTGTATAAACTCTAGAGTTCTCCATATTTTGAACTTAATTGCACTTTTTAATTATGATGTCCTCGTGATTTTACTTCCATTTGTGTTTTTAGATTTGCAAAAGCTCCTGTATAATGAGGCAGACATGACCCTTAGTCTGCAGTTTCCATTAGTTTAAGTAGCAGCCTGTCCTTAAACTTTTTGTTTTGCTTCTGTGGTTGATAGCTCAACCTTTCTGGTTCGTCCTCACTCTCCTCTAAGCTGCATTTTGAGTCAAAACAGGGAGTTATTTTCAGTGGAAAAACTACTAAAACCCGACAATAAACATCAACTAATGAACCATCAACGTACCGGCTGCAGTTTCTGCTGTGAGAGAAGCTCAAAACAGCCGGAACTGGAATTATTACCATTTTTTTTGTTGTCCCAAAACATAACTTAAAAAACCCCTACACCTTTTCTATTTAAAGGTTTGACAGTCAAAATGTGAAAAGGTAATGTATGGTCACAACCTTGCACTGCCCCCCTGTGGCCAGAGGTCAGCTAATGCAACTTTACGTTTTTACATATAGTCATTTATAGTCTTTGCATATTTCACAGAAAGATTTTATTTTAGTTTTCAATTGCTTTACGTATTATAACAGCCTCTCTGTAGAGGCTATCTGTATCTGTAGAGTTTTGTGACATACAGTATTACTGAGCACCCTGCCTATATCACAACATTTTAGAAAAGAAAAATACCAAGTCAAACTATTATTGAATAGTTTTATTTTGGTCTTTAGGTGGAGGATGCAGAGGCTCGCCGACTTTTCCAGCAGATTATCTCAGCTGTGGACTACTGTCACAGGCACATGGTGGTCCACAGAGACCTCAAACCTGAGAATGTCCTGCTCGATGCCAACAAGAACGCCAAGATTGCAGACTTTGGTAAGATCCAGAAAGGACACAGTTATAGACAGATAAAAGAATATGCTCTGCAAAAGAAATGGTTTTGCGAGGTGTTATATATTACAAGGCTAGTGCAGGGTTGAATTAGAGAAAGAGGAAGTGTTTATAGCAGGACGGAGGAGAAATACTAAGCAGTTAGACAGCTTAATTAAAGCCAGATGACAGCTTGTAGCTACACACAGAGTTGTAAATAAGAATAAACATGTCACTGGAGATTGCCTCTCATTGGACATGGCTGTAATTTTCCCAGCTAAAGACAAAATGCCTGACGCAATACGACCATGAATCAGAGAAATGTTTTGAAAAACACACGAGGACCCTCGTGCGCAGCAGGGTGTGAGGGGTGGAGAGACGTCCCTTAGCAACGGCCAGGTCTCATATCAAGTCTGGCAGGAAGCCTTGAGGCCCAGTGTCATCTGATAGGGAAGGAATCGGCGGGGGTACGGCAGGAGAAGTGTTTTGGCGGAGAGCGAGGAGACACTCTGGCGAGCAGGGCGCGAGGGAGTGTTCAGGGAGCGGGGATAAAAGATAAAGCGAAGGTCAGCAAATCGCCGAGTCTCTGCTGTTTGGCACCGGCACTGGCAGGCAGAGACAGACTCATCCAATTAGATGAGCTTTGTGTTTAGAGTGCACAGTCTTGGCTGGTAAGGAAGGATAAAGATCTCAGCAGTGCCTACTGTGTATAAGTGCCCTTTTTGCCTCTCTGGCAGTTTTCAGTGTAACCTGTTTGTATCAAAGGATGAAAAGCAACTACACGATCACAGAGGACTCTTTGTTTAGTGTCTTTTGCTGCCAGATTGGAGAGGGATGGACGTTAATGTGTGTTTGCCTTGTGATTGGCCAACAGGACTGTCCAACATGATGTCAGATGGAGAATTCCTTCGAACGAGCTGCGGCTCACCCAACTACGCAGCTCCAGAGGTGATCTCAGGAAGGTGTGTGTGTGATCTCTTATGCTTATGATCAGGAGGAATAAATAAGTTTGCTGTTGAACAATTTGAGTTATTATTGAAGAATTTGGTGGTTGATAATGCTTGCTTCAAAGACTCCTTCTTTTTGATTTAAAGTTGTACATTTGCTAACTTTGCTTAGAATATATATCATTAAAACTTATTTTTCCACTGAGTTAGATGCTGTTTTATGCATGAATCATTCTTGAGTCAGTGTTAAAAAGCATAACGAGCACAAAACATTACTTTAAAATGAAAAGAGCCAAGTAAAAAGGCAGAGAAAGGAATGAAAATTAAGTCAATTTCTCAAATAAAAATAATATAATATAATAAAACAATTTTGAAAGGTCCTTTTAGTTGTCAGTTCTGATTGAAGAGCATCTTTCAATGTATCGTTTCTCATCTTAAATAAATCAAGTTGTAGTTAAATTCCCCAAAAATCAAAAATTCTTTCACTTGTAAAATGATTGATCGTGAGAGTGGTGCCTGGCTATTTTGGTGAGCAACTAATCAGTTGATTGTTTCTTCTACAGTTACATTTTTCTGTTTTTAGGAAAATTGTTTAATCATCATTATTCCCGTGGCATTGCTGAAAAATGTCATGTGAATTACTCCCCCAAACAGGCACGCGTGTGTGTGTGTCAATATGTGCATGTGTGATTCATACAAAACCTGTGCAGAAATTTGCTTTGCATTTTTAAAGAAGTCAGGAAATTTGCAGGTTATCAATAATTTCACACAATCTACCAAAAGCCTTTGAAAAAAGGAGCAAAAGTAGAATTTGTTGTACTTATATTTTTGTGACAGCCACAGTAAAAAATTGCAACATTTTGCTTTCCCGTTGAACAAATAATTGCTAGACATTTTCCAGCCGCGTTCTTTGCCCGTCAAACCTTTGCCCGTCTCTTCCAGGCTGTACGCAGGCCCAGAGGTGGACATCTGGAGCTGCGGGGTGATTCTGTACGCCCTGCTGTGTGGCACTCTGCCCTTTGATGACGAGCACGTTCCCACGCTGTTTAAGAAGATCAGAGGAGGCGTCTTCTACATCCCAGAGTACCTGAACCGCTCGGTGGCCTCGCTGCTGATGCTCATGCTGCAGGTGGATCCACTGAAAAGAGCCACCATCAAAGACATCAGGTACCAGCTGAGTCAGGAGTTTCCATTTATCAGCTGCATTTTGACAGCTTTTAGTCGTTCAGATGTTCTGTATATTCATGTCCTGATTGGTCAGAGCTGTTTTTGTGGCAAAAAAACACACTAATTCTGGTAGTAACAACGATTACTGAACTAAAATACTGTCAATTCATGCTGATAATGTAAACCACTCTAAATATACAAATACCAAATGATTTAGTAACTCATCTTTACAAAGATGAACATTCAGTCTGATCTGTCTTCATGTTGCTTCGATCTTCAATCGAGCTGATTAACAGTTCAGTTTTATTCCTTTTATATCTGTACAGCACCTTGTTTTTCTATTACACTACTTTTTTTTTTCAAACTAAATCAGATTGTAATCCGGCAGGCTTGAGGACTTGTTGATGTGTCCGCTCTTAAATCTGCACTAGAAAATCTGTTTGTCCTCAATTCAGCTTTTTGCGAGTTAAAAATTCCCGTCTGGGAATCTTCTGTTACGGCTCTTGTGTCTTCATCGTTATGTTTCGATTGATGGGCCCTGCTGTGTTTTGTTAGGGAGCACGAGTGGTTTAAGCAGGACCTGCCAGGCTACTTGTTCCCGGAGGACTCGTCGTACGACGCCACCGTTCTGGATGAAGAGGCTGTCAGAGAAGTCTGTGAGAAGTTCGAATGCAATGACTCCGAAGTTGTGTCCAGCCTCTATAGTGGAGATCCACAGGTGGAAGCATACACGAAGAAATAAATGTTAATGAACTGAAATTGTTGTAAAAATGCACACGAAAAGTTTTTGTATAATATCATTCCCCATTTTATGTAATTGAAACAGGTTTATAAAAGTAATTTGCTTGTAGAAAGAAGCAGCCATGAATAAGTTTGTTTTCTAGCTCCAGTGAATTCTGTTCTTCGTCTCCATTCTGCTCTCTGTCATCCTGTCCTCACAGGATCAGCTAGCTGTAGCTTATCACCTCATCATAGACAACCGGCGCATCATGACCCAGGCCAGTGAGTTCTACTTGGCATCCAGTCCCCCGCAGGGCTCCTTTATCGAGGAGGGCATGCTGCTGCCGCCTGGGATCAAACCCCACCCAGAGAGGATGCCTCCTCTTTTGGCTGACAGCCCCAAGTCTCGGTGTCCTCTGGATGCTCTGAACACCACCCGGCCCAAACCGCTCGCAGTGAAGAAAGCCAAATGGCACCTGGGTATCCGGAGCCAGAGCCGGCCGTACGATATCATGGCTGAGGTGTACAGAGCTATGAAGCTGCTCAGTTTTGACTGGAAGGTAACGGGACACGTCTTCCATCTGCAGACATTTGTACAGTACACAAGCAGGGTTTACATGTGACGGTTTATTCATGTGTTAGGTGGTGAACCCGTATCATCTGAGAGTGCGGAGGAAGAATCCAGTGACAGGAAACCTGGTGAAAATGAGTCTGCAGCTTTACCAAGTCGACAACAGATCCTACCTCCTCGACTTCAAGAGCATCGATGGTTAGTGATGAGATAAAAATGGTCCTCTGATTTGTAATAAAAACCTATATATTTCTATAAATTGTATATACTTATATGAATTAATACTTAAATATTGGATTTGGTAAACATATACTAATAATACAGTAACTGAAACTTCTACACTTCATCACTTTTAGAGAATTATTGTCTAAAACAACCTCGACATTATAAGCATTTATTTAAAATATTAAATCAAAGCAAACAGATGCAGTTTCCTAGTTTGATATGTGCCAATGTGAATTATCAACATGTAGTAAAGTAAATAAGAAAATTTGAATCTTAAAATTTTTTTTTGATGTCGTATAACTAGCATTATTTACATCAGTGGTGTCCTGTCCTGGTCCTCCAGGGCCACTATCCTGCAGGGTTTTGTTGTTTCCCTGCTGCAATTCACCTGATTCAGTGGTTAACTTACCCCTTCAGCAGGTTTCCGAGTTCTGCAAAAGCCCATTATTCACTCACTCATTCAAATCAGGTGTGTTGAGAGAAACAACAAAAAGATGCAGGATAGTGTCCCTCGAGGACCAGGAATGGACACCACTGATTTACATTAACCTAAGAAAAACAACACCTTTTTGTTGTACAGAACTGACTCAGAAAGCTGAGAAATGAGTCACTTGTGATGTGATAAATAGTACAGATTGTTGCAGCACATCACATATACAGCTGGTCTGGAAAGTTGTTTTTGGTCACTTAAATTGGTTACTTCACTTTATTGAAATTGTGACGCTTCTGTGCCAATACCCTCAGATGACATCATCGAGGCAGTTGGCTTTAAATCAGGCTCGTCCACTCCTCAGAGGTCGGGCTCCACAGCCGGCCTCCACAGACCCAGGCTGAGCATCGACTCTGCGAGCCCAGCGATCGACCTGCCTCAGCTCAGCTCCTCCCTCCCGGGATCCCTGTCTGGAAGCTCCCCTCTGCTCACCCCTCGTCAGGGATCCCACACCATGGACTTCTTTGAAATGTGCGCCAGTCTGATCACCACGCTGGCACGCTGAGACTTGCGGACTCCCAGCGTCCCTGTAACCTGGATGTAAGTGGGGGCTTTGAGGCTAGCTGCAGTTCTGGGATGTAGGGGGTGTAGATGTTTGGTGTGACTTTTGTCTTTTTGTCTCCTCTCAGTTTGTCGTCCTCCAAGTGGAGACACGATGAAAAGCAATACCGGTGTTGTGTTCACCTCAGATCTAGGAGAGAAAAAGGGAATAAAGGCAAAAAATTTTGCTTTTTAAAAAAAAAATTATTTTGACACAACTTTAGGTTAAGGTGTTTGTGAAAAAACATCAGTTAACAAATTGCACAAATCTGATCTCGGGACTGCTATCTGTTCATGAAGTTGAGCAAGCTGTAAGGTCACAGTTCTGTCACGGTAGAGTCAAGTTTACTGTCACTCCTCTCACAAACACCTTTAGTCTTTTTAAAGCTCCTTGACACCGAATGGCAGGCCATCCTGCTGAATTCCCCTCAGACACTGATCCAAGGTCAGGTTAGCAGCTTTGCCATACAGCCACGTCAGAGGATCGTCACAACACGTAGAGTTTTTTTTTTTCCAAGTTCTATATGGTTTGTAAAGAAGCTTTGTTATCCATGTATATTTATATAGCAACCATATTACATAGATCTAAAGGTTGACTACGATAAACCAAATAACACACTTTATACACCAAATGAAGATTATTTTTATTAGATATCAGATTCATATTTATTTTTAAAAGTTACATTTTTTTAGATACTGTAGTTATATTATTTAAGCATTACATTACCACAGAGTTTTAACCTAATTTTGGAATATATTGTAGATTAACGAGAGACAGCAGAATGGTACAATTTATACTCTGCATGAACCTGCCTGTTCTGCATAATTCAGTGCAGAAGATTCACACCATCTCACTTGAATCCTTGCTCACTATGCCACCAGATTTGTTCTGTTGAGAAGCAAACAGTTAAGCAGTATTTCATGCGTTCACCTGTCAGCTGTTGCAAATATTTAACACACTCAGAGACTCCAATAAAGCAGCTCATCGGTGGAGCTCGAACAGACTCTGATTTTAAAACGCTTGTATGGCTGTGGCATAAGTTTTAAGGGAGCTGAGTAAGAACAGATGAGTTCATGTGAGATGGTGTGTGTCTGCTGCAGGAGAGCAGATTGCAGAAAAACCTGATGCCTTAAAGAACGCAACACGCTGATTCACAATGCACAAACAAATAAATGCAGTGTTTCTGAGCCGACGAGCAAATGTACAGTGTGTCACGTTTGTCACATTTTTTCTTTTTTTTTCTGACTTTACACGTTTGTGTTTGCAGGACTTTGTTTGAAAGCCTGCCAGGTTCAAAAGGTGGCAGGATCAGAAAAATCTTTTTTTTTTTTTTTTTGAGGGGTTACTGGTTCAGATTGAGCTGTCAGTTCTGTTTCAGGTGTTCGTTTCTGTTCGGTCTGCACTTTAAAACTCACCGAGCTCAGCAGTTTGCAAATTTAATGTTTACGGCACCAAAGTCACAGAATGGGCAGACTTTACTGTAGAGGGAGTTCAGGGTCTGTATCAACAAAGTTCAGTGTTTCTGGAAATGATCTGCTGTCAGGTCACACCGTCGGGATGTTTCGTGTTGCCGTTGTCATCCATAACGCTATTTCAGAGCTTCGAAGCTGAACGTAAAATGAAAGGTGGTGGTGCTCTTTTGAGGGTTTTTTTTTCATTGTCTTTGTGGAGGATGTAAAGCTTTGGCTTTTTTTTTGCAGTCCAGCACAAAAGTGAAAAATCTTTACTGTAATGCCTTTTCTGTGGACTGGTGTCTCAGATCTCAGATCTCTGAAGTTGTGTAAATACTGTAGGCCTTTTCAAACTTCAACATAAAAAACAGTAGCATACTGTGCAGAACTGGAACTATCCATTTTTGATATTCAGCAACACAATAAGCCAACGTGTCAATATTTAAACATGATTATTGTTGGTAGCGTATGTGACTGGTTGAAGGAATAAGAACAAGTAGCTTCAAAAGAGTGTGAAAGGAACGATATAAAGGGGTTATTTTGTTTGGGAAATGCAGAAATAAATGGGTTGAGTTGTGATTGTTACTGGTTAGCAGTGAAATGGTTTAATAATTTTGGTTTAGCTCAAATCTGCCACGTTTAGGATGACAAGCATCACTCTGGGCGATGACTTTAAAATCTCAGTTGGACCTCAAGCTGATGTCATTGGGGTGTCAGTTTTCAGTGTTCGGCTCATCAGTGTTTATCTAAGGCTGCATGTAACTTCTCCACCGCAGATCCGTTAGTGAGGATTTAAATATTGTTGTTTTTTTTTTGTATAAGCTCTGCCCAGGTGCTGTTTGCTGTTTCAGAGCTGTCACACAACAGCATCGGTGTTTCATTTAGTCCACAGGTATCGTTGTTTACACATTTGAAGTCAATCTATAAGCCAGTCAGTGACACTTCAAGGCCAATTTATATTTCAGTCTGACGTTCTTGTCCATTTCGTTCACAGTTTCAAAAACTAAAGCTCGCTTAGTAAAAGTAATTAAATAACCCTGTCCAGCAGTAGTCAAATTACTTTGTGAACCGTAACCCCCCCCCCATCTCCTTAAGCTGGTCCATTTGATGTTTGACTCTGCTCTGAATTTTGTCCCAACTATTCTTGCTTTACGCAAGACCTGTGAGGCCTTTTATTTGAAACTGTGAAAAGCTGCCTCCTCTGGACTCCACTGAAACTCTCTATCACGTTTTCATTTTTCCCCGTAGGCGCACTTGGGTAAACACTGACCCTTTGCCGTTCAACAATAACCTTCACTGCACTGTATCTCCGCGTCTGATAAGACCTGCCTGTTGAGCGTTAAGCAACCTCTGTTCACACTATCCTGCTCTTTATGCGTTCACCCCCGGTGCTGCACGTATCGGTGAAGTGCACTGTCCTGCAGGAGCGATGGCTGCTCAGATTTAAACAGTCCTCGGATTTAAGAAGAAAAAAGCAGTATTTACTGTCAGGCGTATTACAGCTGGATGCGACTTTCAGTGGCATGTTAGTCGTGTGAACTCTAATCTGTGTTTAAAGCTGAACAACATGCCAATAGGCCTAATGAAATACTGATTTTCTGTGTTGAACCAAAGTGCAGAGAGCAAAGCTGTGTGCTTTCTGTTCATCTGTAATAATTAAGGTGACCTTAAGTCTTTGTTGTGTGTGAGTGCACACTGGTGTTTTTCTGTGTGTGTGTGTGTGCGTTTGAGCTTTCTCTCCCAGTCTTTGTGTCTTCTGATTTGGATTTCTCTTCTTATGCACTGCATGATGTTGCTGTTATGACATGCACTTTAATGAGTATTTATTGCAAAGAATAAACAGACCTACAAGCTGACATCACTTGTGTTGTCTTTGTTCCAGTTTTTCCAGACACACGTACACACACAGGTGGTCCACACCTCACACAACTGTCCAATAATTCATCAATTTGCGAGGGGGGGACAAAAAAAACAACAACAGAGGCACATGACCCAAAGGGAAACAGAGCTCACTGTTTACATATTTTTTTTGTTTTTTTTCTCCAAAAGATGCAATTAGAGCTAAAAGAAAGTTAACACCCTTAACATTTCTAATTACTTCTCTTTTTTTAAGTCATAGAAGACAAAATTAACATAATATCTTAAACCTCGAAGCTGGTTTAAATATTACAGGTCGAGCAGGCAGTAAGAACAATAAAAAAAACCTAAATAAAAAAGTAGAAAAAGACGTGTTTAAAAACTAAAACAAAATTCAAACACTAAAAAATTAAGCCGACCAGTGTCAGATATATATAATGGTGGAACAGTTGTCACAGACATAAGGTGGTCATACTTATGTTTATTTAAAATCTTTAGTTCATTAGGAAGGCCCAGAGGAGCCTTGGATAGAAGTGATCCTCCATTCGTAGTCGCTGTATTTGAGCTGAAAATTCCTGTCTGATCTGAGGAACAGTCTGGTGATTACTGGACTTTTCCTCGTTTTAACGTCCGAATAGTGTCTCATCCTCAAACACACTGTAGGTCAGATTCCAACATCTCAAGATTCCCGACGCTTTCCCCACGCGGTAAGTTCTCGAGGTGTAGTCCGGCAGTGTTTGTCTTCTTAAATCCTCTCCGGAGAAACTCAGCTTGGTTCAGTCAGCACCAAAAGTCTTGTGGTTCCTCACACTGATCGCTTTGAGGAAAAGAAGGAAAAACTCCAGCTGCTTTGATGATCGGTAGAAATCAAAATATGGATCCATAATTGCAGTCATTGGTTAAAAAAGCTCAAATCCAAGCATCATGTGACTGTCAGAGTGGGCAGAATGAAACCACAAACAGGTCCTGTTCACCGCGGAGGAATTTGGTTTGGCTGCTACAAACAGAAACAGAAATAGCTGAGTATGGCAGGGAAACGATGGATGATAAAAGAGTTGACGTGATTCGTCCTCACCTCTCTGTACAGCCATCACTACACCATAAAGTCGGGAGGAGGAGGTAAAATAAGGGCTGCGGGATCAAAATCTTCTTCCTGTGTTGCACTTTCCTCAGGCCTGTTAAAAGAAAAAGACAAAAAAAACAACCAAACAAAAAAAAGTCAGCTTCTGTCACAATTGCAGGTGCGGCCATGTTCTGCTGAAGGTTAAGCAGGATTCAAGTCAGCCCAATTGGCAAATTTTAAATCCATCGGACTTTCTCTTAAACACACAGGAAAACAAATTCTCCCCTTTTCATGCCAAGCAACCCTTTCCAGGCAAAAAGGAAGGGAACCTGTCGGTCTACAGGTTGGGCAACATGTTTGACATTTTTCTCTGCATGAGTTAGCCTTTACTTACACAGAAACCTCTTCTTTTTGCTCTGGCGCTGGACCTGCAGTGAAACCAACATCTTTATTTTATTTTTTTTAAGAATGAAATGATTAAACGCATCACATGGGATATAGGATTGAATGTGCGTCACTTACTAGTCTCTGGTTCAGGGTCGCTGGAAAACAAGAAGGTAAAATAGTCAGTAAAAAGTCTTGTGTGTTTAAATTGATATGTCATGTTTGCATTAAAGCTACCTTGGGGTTGGATTTGCAGGTTTTGGAGATTGTAAAAAGATCTCCAGCTTCTGAAGAGCCTCTTTTCTTGCCCTAAAGGAAAACAGAAAACCCTTCAAAATAAAATCTCCCTGCTTTACGTTGCATTCATGCGTCTTAAAGGGGAACTCACTGAGACTGGGAGTTGTCACACATGTCACTGCGACTTTGCTGGTGGTTTATGGGGAGCTCTGTGTTTCCTGTGAACAGAGAGAAGCAGGACCCATTCCAGTGAACCATCAAATAAAGGATTCAGATTGTAAAACCTCAGACTTGTCGTCACATGTTTGGTTGCTTCCGGCGTACGTCAACAACCTGCTTTGCAGAGTGATTCAGCGTTGGAAATATGCAAAGCTGAGAGGTCATTAAAAAACATTTGGAGCTGTAAAGTTTTGGGCTTTTCCAAGCTTTGAATTAAACAGCTACAACAACTCAATCTAAGGTTTTGCTTCTGCTCACACAATATCAAAATTAGCCCAAAAAATTGTTAAAAAGTTCAAGCTCTGACTGACAAACACAATAATCTAATGCATCCTGATTTTACCAAGATGTATTTTATTTCATTACACAATATGGAAACAATTACATAAATGAAAATAACTTGGGCTAAACTAGAAAGTAAAAATGACAGGATTTTTTTAAAGATATGTGAAGTTATTTGTACTTGGAAGGCTGTTGTTTCAATAAAAAATAACAATAATGGTAATGGTAGTTGCAGTGGCTATAGAAATTACTATTAGTGGTACTTTTAATCACACTTGGAGCAAGAAGAGCTACTCCAAGCACAAGGATACAGTTAAAATTTAATTTTGTTATTTTTATTTTTAACTCCTTTAGGAGTTCTCTAAGATGCAGTGATAAATAATCTTTTCAGTAATTTTATTCTCAAGCAGGTTTGAAGTTATTGCCAATTCTGCACATAATCCATAAAAAGGTGCATGACACACATGGAAAGCGTAATGCATGAAAGCCTTAGCAAGTAGTTGTTTTTTTTGTCAAAACACAACAAATCCTGTTTACACAAGAGCTCAAGCTTGAGACTTTGCTGTGAAAGTTTGATCTGCTGTGTTATGTCTGTAAATATGTTATCTCGAGCACCTAAAAAAGCCAAAACATGTAAACAAACATGTAAAAGACATGCTCTTTTATGACCTAAACTAACCTAAAAGAGCCCATATTGTATCATTCGGGTATTCTCCTATGCATCATCCATGCATCTAATCAAACTGCTGGTTTCAGAAATCGTCATATTTTGCCTGCTGATTGGACAAACTGTATAAAAATCAATAAATAAGCTCAGAAGTTAGTGTGAATTTTCAGCCCTAAGCCTTGGAATGAAACCATACTTAATGCAATGACTTTACATAGGATAAGTATAAAATTTCTGATGACTGTTTTTACTTTCAAAGCTTCTTAAACAGCTAAACGTTCAGATAATCTCTGAAAGTTTAAGTCCGTCTGAATGCCACATGTTTCTTGGATGAGTCAGTGACCTCGCTCATCAAATCTGCACATCGCGAAAAGACACGGAGGAAATATACATAACAAACAAATGTGTCATGCCGCTCATGAATTACTGTCAGGCAGCCCTGGTGCAGCAAAAATGGCAAGAATGATAATTGAGTTTCAGGAAACGGGCTTTTACCAAAAGCAATTTCATTTTGCAGAAACCCTGCTTGATTTTAACATTTGACAAGTAAAACTCCTCCAAGGCTAAATTTACTATGAGGCAACACAGACGGAGTCACTCAGACCAGATACACACACCTACATATGTCAGAATGTCTTACCCATGTCTGGCATGGACAGAGTCTTGCTGTGAACCCTGCAAAGGTAAAAATAAAAATATAGATAAAACAAGACTTGGTGAGATGTCTTAGAGGGCTAATCAATTAGTGTAAAGAGAAGTCAGGCTGATCCTTACGCTGGAGGGAACTGATGCCCGGTAGGAGAGGGTGAGTGGGGTTCGTCCTCGTCACTGTTCCACTCCTCACTGTCATCTGTGTCTGAAAACATCACGAGGAACATTACCACAGCTGCTAAATAAATTCAAGCACTCTGTAATCACAAATACCAACTGAAAAGACTTACAGGCTTCACCTGGGAGGTGGTTGGAAGCACTGAGAAAGATACAGGAAAGGGATTGAAGTCATTCTTTGATCAGTCAAATTAAAAATCGAGACGTTGCATCGCCTTATCTGTGTGTTGTAGTGTTTTCTCCTGGAAAGACACACACCTGTTGCCTGCGTTGGTGTCCTTCAGGTCAATGACAGCACTGGTGCGGCCAGCTTTCTTCCCCAGCTCCAACATCTCCTTGATGTCCAGTTCCACATGTTGCACATCAATATATCCATCTGGAGGAACAGTCAAAACAAGCTTTCTGAGCCTTTGTTCCCTGAGTCCGACAGCACACCTTCTTGTGAGATCACCATGCTGCTATAGATGTAACCAGGTTTGAACTCACAGTTGTTGCTGCTGTCCCTGGCCAGCCACTTCCCTTTGGGGCAGAAATCCGTCCGGATGATGTTGACGATGTCGCCGCTCTTGACGGGCAGGTTGTGCTTACGTCCCTTTGTTGTTTCGGTCACTTTTGCCTGGTACAAGACTTCCTCCTGTCCAGTGATCTGACACACACGCAACAACGCTAAGTTTAGCATCTTACACTTGATCTAATCTGTAAAACTAAAACTGTTTATAGTTACATAAGATAATCTCTTCTGATTATTTTACATATCAGATCATAAAAAACAATCTGGTCTTTACCAAGTTCTAAAATTATTGCAATAAAACCTCAGGTGTTCTAAAACACACAACAGAATCCACCAAATCATTATTTATTAACCAAAAACAAAGCCAACGTTAAAAAGTTGTGTGTGGAAAAACTAAGTCATCCTTGCTGCTTCTACAGGATTTAAGAAGTAAAAAAGCACCCAGGAGCTGCCAATCAGACGTATTGATTAATCATCATCAGTCTGATCACCTCTAAAAAAAGCAGGAGTTTTGTCAGTTTGCTGCTCTGGAGCAAACGGGTGTGTGTTAACACGACGCCAAGGAGAAAGGACATCAACAATGACCTTAGAGAAACAACTGTTGCTGCCCATCAGTCTGGGCAGGGTCAAAGGTCATTTAAGACACCTGCCAGTCTTCCCAGGAGTGGACATTCCAGCAAACTCACCCCAAGGTCAGACTGTGCATTACTAAAAGAGCTTAATCCCAGACTACAGGCCTCAGTTAGAAAGTTAAAGATTTTAAAAGTATCTCTTGTTTTAAAAGGGTTTCCAGAAGAACACCTTTCAAAAAAGAACATGTCACCAGAACTTAAGTTTCCAAAGTTTCATCTGAATGAATCACAAAGCTGCTGGAACAGTGTCCTTTGGACAGATGGCAGATGCTTGGCCATAACACACAGCAGCGTGTTTGGCAAAATTCAAACACAGCACATTTTCTCAAACACAGTGGTGGAGGGCTGATGGTTTGAGCTTGTTTTGCAGCCACAGGACCTGTTCACTGAGTCGACCATGAACTCCTCTGTAGACCAGAGGGTTCTGGAGTCAAATGTGAGGCCATCTGTCTGACAGCTAAAGCTTGGACCAAACTGGGCCATAAAACAGAACACTGATCCAAAACACAGCAGCTAATCTACATCAGAATGACTAAAGAAAAAAAGGAAAGAATTATGGTCTTGCAATGGTCCAATCACAGTCCAGACCTCAATCTAATTGATATGCTGTGGTGGGATCTTTAGAGAACTGAGCAGAAAAACCTCAAATAACTGAAGCAATGTTGGAAAGGAGAATGTGCCAAAATTCCTCCACAACCATTTGGGAGACTGATAAACTCATACAGAAAACAACTACTGAGAGTTATTGATGCTAAAGGTGGTTCTGAATCACAAGGTGAAAATTTTGTACACAGCTTTTCCATTATGGTTTTGGTTTTGTTGAATAAATAACAACAGTGGAATCTGTTATGGTTTTTTACACTTGAGGTTAGATTAGAATAATTTAAAACCTGACAAAGACCAGATCATTTGTGTTATGTCCTGATTCATAAAACCCTAGAACTAAAAGAGGGTGTACTTTCTTTTACTCCAGTGTTTGTGAATTATTTAGCTTATCAAAGAGCACAGCTATGCAACCAACTCAAGACAGCTTCTAGATCTTGTTTTAACATTTTTGAATATTTTTTTTACAACTTTTTGTTATATAAAAGTAACATGTCTGCTGAACGATCATAGAGAATTTTGTGTTTGTTTAAAAAGAGACAAACGTTTGTGAAGCCTACAGGCCAAAAAGTCCACAGATGGTGCAGACATTAAAATCAGCCCTTGCCGCCCACTTTAACATTTACGTAGACCCGCCCACCCCATCCACCATGCAGGGCCTGCAGAAACATTTCGTTAGCTCAGTGAACTGAGTTATTCACCCTGCTGTCAGACTGCCCAGATTCCGATCTGACGGGATGTGGCGGCGTCTCGAGCGAGCGAGCGAGCCCAATCCAGTTTGACATGAAACCAACAGTGTGTCACACTTCCACTTCTTTTTTCGACTATCCTAATTCTTTTCTCTTGTTTAAATCATGTATTCGTTTATCCAGAAAATCCATAAGTATTTTTTTTCTGATTTTAGCACTTTGTAAATCCTCAGGCACAACTTAGAAATAGGTAAAAACAAATATGCTGTGTGTGTGTTGTTATAAACTGTTCTGAAGAAGGTCTTATAAATGACCACAGAGTGTCTGACAAAGAGCTGTTTTGCTCAAAATGCCACTTAGCTGTGAGCCTGCAGAAGAGTTTTGCAGTGTGCAAACATTTTTTGTTATTTTTTTGTCACATTCTTGGTTAACTTCGATAGGTGTGACATGAAGTGGCTCATGAAATTTAGGCCAAATTAAGACTTTGGCACTGCCTGAGCCACAGTAAACCCTGTTTATCGATGTTTTTCTTGTTCACATGGGGTATTGCTGGTATTCCTTCGGTGCGGGACAGATCTTAATGAATTTTCTATTAGTGAAAGTAAAAAAAAAATTTTGGGATCAAGGTGCTGAGCTCAAACAAACTACAACTATAAATACATTAAATGACATTAAATGCATTAAATGACTAAATAAATAGACAGGAAGATAGACATTTTCACACTAACTCAACCAGGTTTCACTAGTCAGGGGGAAAAGTCACTGTTTTTCATTCCTGTTTCAGAAATATTGCCTATAATGAAGCAAATGTTTACCCAGATTCTGTTTGCACACAGCTCAGCTTGTCCAGAGTGAGGAATGAATCCTGACAGGTTTGGACGTCTATACAAATACCCCGCCCTCCTCCAGCCTGCATGCCTTCTTTTTTTTCTGTCAAAATAACAGTAAACTCACTTTGAATTTCTTCTTCATTTCATTCTCCTTCTTCTCCTTCTCCTTCTGCTCCTTCTTCTCGCGCTCCATCTTCTCCTTCATCTCCTTCTTCTCCTTTTCCAGCCGCTGCTTCTCTTTCTTTTTCAGCTCCTTCTCGTTTTTCTCGTCCTCCTTCACCTTTTTTTCAATTCTGCGCACGAGAAAACGACAGATATCATCCTGTTTGACAGTGGGCTTCTTGCTGCATGTTGAAGCAGCAGAGAGGAAACAAAAGCAGGAACTTTTCTCACTAACTGTCTGAGGGGTAACTGAAATGGACAAAACAGGGCCTTACTTGCTGAACCTGCCGGTCTTGGTTTTCTCCAGAGCCTGTAAATAACAACGAACAGAGAAGACTTGATTCACTTTGAATAAAATATTTAGAATGTGATTAAAGCAAAGAGGCCTGTTGAGTTATTGATTTTAAATGTGCACCAAGCTGCTTACTGTTTCCTGTGAAGAATCAGTGTACGGATCTATGATTAAAAACAAACAAAAAGCCCCGTGAGGACAAGCAGAAATTCTTTCCAGCAACATTGCATGAAAATGAAACAGAATGAGATGGAGGTGGCATAAAGCAAGTGTTAAATTGTTCTTGTTCCTGGTGTGAGCAGACAGCGGTTCTGTTGATAAAACTTACTTTTTGGTGTCCCCTTGCGTTTCTTGTCGTTGTTGCTCTTTCCCTTCTTTTTGCTGACAGACGTGGCGACGTCCTCGTACATGTTTTCGGTATCTTCAAATGCACTATTTTTGAAATCAACCTGAGGCCTAAGTAGAAAAAACAACTGATCAGTCATTCAAAGATTCTGGTGGATTCATACTTTTGCTTTTATGTACCTCCACTACATACTTAGCGACAACCAATTCATACTCCTAGTTGTTACTGCATACCCTGTGTATTTCTGTCCCTGTTTAGGGTTCAGTTAAGGTTAAAGCCAGGAGTTGGAGTTAGAGACTAAGGTTAGGGGTTAGGGGACAACGCTAAGGATTTGACAAACACTAGCCTACCAAACTACAAAAGATGTTAATAAAATACTCCAGCAGATTAAATTATTAGTGTGGGGAAATACGAAGAGACCCACGGCAGGCAACTTGTTTTTGTACCCATGAAAGTCTGGGTACACAATAACTACAACTGCATAAGAACAAAAAAGCAAAAGTAGAAATTAAAATCAACTTCCAAACCAACTAAACAAAATTTAAATGTCTTACTCCTCCACGGGTGGTGGGTCTTGAGTCACTGGGAGGGAAACTGGAAGAGAGGATTCTGGAACAGCGCTGTCTTTGTAGCTGTCTTCATACTCTGGTTCTGAGTGGGCCTCAGTTTCTGGATCAGTAACCCCATTACTGTAGTACTCTAATGGCGCCCGTCCATCTGCAGCATCAGCACCTTTGTAGTTCTTGTTGTCCCACTCTACTACCGGCACTTCCGGGGAATTAGCATCTGAAGCCAGACCCTCCAACTCTGGAACATCTTCAGTTTCAGCCTCCAAAAACTCAGATGGAACAGGCATCTCTGCAGATCAGAGGGGCAAAAGAAATAAGACACAATACTATAGCCTAAGCTGTCTTTAAATAATTTAAGAGTGTAAAGTTGGTGACCAAATTACTACCTTCAAAAAGAGGAGGAGGAGGAATAAATTCATTCTGACTCAAGCTGACAGAAGGAGGTCTGTCAGGTTTTGCTGGAGAGGAATACAAAGACATATCTTCTGGTAGGGCCTGGCTGAGTGGAGGAGGGGGAACAACTAGGAGCTCTGGTACACCATCAGACCCCTCTTCATTTATATGTTCCCAGTTTGGAGAGTCTTGTTCTGCAAAGAATTACATAATCTCAATCCTAACATTGATACTGCTGGTAAAATGTCAGAATAATGACGCACATTCCGCTGCCTGACACCTTGAAAATTCAATAGACATGCTCATTTATTTAAAAAAAGCACAGCTAAAACAACACATCAAGGAAGGTAAACTGAGAGGAAGTAGGTGAAATGGAAGAATTTGATTTGGAAAAAAAAAACAAACCAGTCAAACACACTGTGGAAGCTGTTGTTTTAACTCAGGCTCCAGTGAAAGGCTTCCTTGTACCGTCTTTGTACAGATTTAAAGTTTCAGAACTGCATTAACAATCAAATTTTACTACTCCAAAATGTTTGCACGTCCTCAAACATTGATTCCAGACATCCTTTTAGAAGCTTTACTAATTTTGTAAGATAGTATGTTTCATGACTTGAACAAAAGTTCATGATCCGCATGAGGAGTGACGCAATTTGAAAAAAAACAAACAAAGTCTCTCTAACCACATTCTACTCTGTCTGAGGTGTTCTTTAGCAGAGTTTTAGGTGTCACTGCAGCTTTGTCATAGCTGGCATACCAGTGCAGCTCTGCCCTCCCTGTTGCTCACTTGTTTCTGGCATAAAAGAATGATAGGACTGCTGTTTATGAGTTTGTCTTCACAACTGCTCCTTTACACCTATACAACCTGAGGTGCTAATTATTCAAAACATACCAGATTTTCTGTAGAATTAAAACCTTTTCTGGCCTTTTATCGCACATGTATACACCTGGTTTTCTGATGATGACATAAATTGCTCCTATATTTATGTCAAGATGATTAAAAAAAACAACAAAACAAACAACAAATAAAAAAAAACAAGAAAAGAGAGAGTGGAAGAGATCTGCTGAGACTTACGGTGGTCTGTGCCATTAACTGCCATGAACTGTGCCATTGCTGATTTCGGTGTAGAGAGGTTCTCTCCATTATAGTCAATGGGTGGTAGCTCTGGTAAAGGATCGGTGGGGATCTCAAGAAATGGGGGGTCTTCAGGTGGAGGGGTGACGGAGTAACTTCGATTAGAATTTAACAAGGGACTGAAAGCAGATAAGACCTTACATATTAGCGTTCATTAGAAGATTACAAATGGGCTAACTGGGATAAATCAACAAAATCTCCCACTTTGGTGAACTCCAATTTCTGGGAGAGTGTGGTTTGTTTGTTTTATTTACCTGGCAGCCTTCTTGCGGGCCTTTTCCAGAGCGTTTAAAATCCTCAGGTCACTCGGAGGGGTTCTCTTTCCGGAGCTCATGTCCTCTGCCCTCTCCAGGGCTGACAGGGCAGAGATGGGGCGTTCGATTTTAGAGTACTGTGAAGATGAAGGAGAGTCTGGAGTAAGGGGCCTCTCCTCTGCAGCAACAGCAAGATCAACATCCTCTGAATCAAACTCTGCTGTGACTTGAAGCTCAGGAGGAGACGGAGATGGAGCAGAGGCCACTGGAAGGGCCTCTGAGAAGGCCAGCCTGGTTGGAGGAGTGGGGCTTGCGCTGGGTGACGGAGAAAGTAGAGGGGCGGGAGAAGCTCTACGTGGGGGTGTGAGAGAAGCAGTGTTCAGAGGGGCTGGAGCAGCACTGGGTGAAGGATCAAGGACAGCTGTGGCTGAGAGATTGGGGGCCACAATATTTGGGGCAATTGGAGCTGCAACAGGTAATGGAGCTTGAGGAGCAATGTTTGGATGAGATGGAACAGCACTGTTCGGAGGGGCTGGAGGAGCAAAGCTTGGACGAGACGGAATAGCAGTGTTTGGACGAGACGGAGCAGCAGTGCTTGAAGGGGTGGGGGCAGCAATGTTTGGAGGAGACGGTACAACACTTGGTGTATTGGGAATTTTGTTTTGGCTGATTGTACTGAAAACAGGCAAAGCAGGATTTTCTGTGTCAGATGGGGTTTCAATCTGTGGGGTTGGGACTTCAGGAAAAAAAACAGGAGGTGGGAAGACATCAGGAGGTTCAGGTGTATGGGAGGGTGGGGTCATGTCAGCTAAGGGATTCTCTTTTAGCAGGATGGATTTTGGTATTGAGTAAATAGACTCATCTGGCATGTTACCAGCATCAGAAGGCACTGGGATGAGTGGCGCTGGTCCAGACCCTTCCAAGGTTGGAGAGTCGATTATTATTGCTGATTCCCGTTTTGCGCTCTTTTTAAAAACAGGGAAACCCTTCTTCTTTTGCACCTTAGGTGGGGGCGAGATTGGTACCAGCTCTGCTGTAACCTCCTTCTTTGCTATAAACGATGGAAGTTTCTTGTCCTTCTGATACGATGCATCTTCCTGTTTTTCTTCGTGCTTCTTGCTTTCTCTTCCCATCTTGCTCTTGCTTTCCTTCACTTTTCCATCAGATTTTTCTTTACCTTTCACATTAGTCTGGATCAGAGGCTTCTTTGCCTCCTTCTTTTCATCCTTGAAGACCACTCTGGGGACATTTACTGCATTTCCCTCCAAGGCCTGGTTCATGGAAGTGAGCAAGGAGGGGCGAGCTCCAGCAGGAAGGTAAGTGGGGCTCTGAGGAGAAGGGGCGGCCTTTGGTTTCGTAGAGACAACAGGTCTGGCCTTGGGTTGCCTCAGGAGGTATTCTTTCTCCTCGAACATGGCTCTTACAGTCTTAAAGTCCATTGATTCCTCCTGCTAAAGGTATCACATAAAGCAGAAATCTTAGAATCAAGCTCAAGTGTCACCCAGATTCACTCACAGTCATAAAAAAAATTCACAGGGGTCACTTCTGAAAAAAAAAATGTCACAGGGGCCTGCTGCCCATTTGAAGCCACTTAGTTAATTCTTCACTTGCAATGTGAGTTTTTCAGTAAATGCAAACAAAATACATTTAAAATGAATGGGTTTTTATTTTTTCTTAAAACACTAAAATCTACATTTCAGAAGCACACCCATTTTCACTTTTGTTATATTGTCATTTATATCTTACTTCCCCCACATTCATTTGTGCCCACACAAACACACACACACACACACACACACACACACCACCTTTAAAATAGGATTTTCTTTCAGGATACAGTGACAAACAAGAACTGAAACTTTCAGAAAAATATATCAAGAATTCTGAACTATCATTTACCTAATCACAAGCTTGGAGTTGATATTGTCTCAATGAAACTAATCTTGGGAAGAGTCAATGATAATAATATTTTACCCCATTTATTGTTGTATCATCCATTAAAAGCTGACAGACCTGATTTGAAGATACCGATCTGATTCAGGTGAGACTTTGGGCTTGTCCTTTTAATTCTTGTGACTTATTTAACATGCTCATGTTGCGTAAGTAAAGCAAAACACAGACATTTACAGAGAAACTAAAAAGAAAATCAGACCTACTTCCTACACAAGACTAAACAACCTTGTATAAAAAAGCAACAGGCTGTTGGGTGTTTTTGGACAGCTTACCTGATCCATGATGGTGAGTTTCACTCTCCACAGAAATGGCAAAAAAAAGAGTCCTTAAATCAGTTCTCTTCATCAGCCTTTCATCCTAAGTCCGGTGAGGTTCCACCTCAAGTAAAAGCAAATCTTTAAGTCCTTCAGAGCGAGTTTCCCCTCAGACACAGAGAGGTTGTGCGTCCCAGGCACACAGCAGGCAGGTGGTTTCAGGAATGAGGCTGAGTTGGAAAACTCACTCTCACCTGGAAGGAAACCGTCGAGCTTGACAAACGGGTCTGACTCATTTAACGTAACACTGTTACCTTTAGATTTTGTTTTTGGTCCTGCAGGAATGTCACCCGGCTGGCACTGCGTGTGTGCGCAGTGACTCACTCACACAAGACCTTTATGGCTGAAATCCTTAAAACTGTTACTTAATTTGGCTCTTTGTGTTTTTAAAATAAATAGCTATCGTCAATCAAATATATAGAAATATATAGAATTTTGTTATTTTGAGAATATCTTGATTTTAATTTCTTTTAAAATTATTATTATTTTAAGAGTAAACAGCAAATGAAGCTCAAGAAGCCAGTCAACATTCCAGGTCTGGTAAACAGAATGCAGAAGTGCTTAAGAAGGTATTTATAATATAACTCAAATACACCACTGGCCACAGACAAGTGTGTCAGAGACATTTCTGAATGATATTGTGACTACCAACGAGTGTTTGACTGACAAATGAAAAGCAAGGAGCTGATTCCACTTCTATCTGGTTAACTGATATACCTCTGATTTGTGAAAAGGAGTCAAGCCAACAATGGCATCTTAATAAAGATTTTTGGAAAACTATATTTTGAAATTTCACACATTAATGAGCATATAAACTGTCAGACTGGACAGCTCCTCCTGGACTTTTCCTTGCTGACAGCTTTTGCAAAGGAAACAGTCCCCCAAAAACCTGCCTGCTGTCAATTCTGTGCAGCAACCAATGAATTTTAATAAAACCCTCAGAAAGTAACCATTGGATGTACATCTATAACCGATAACTTTTTGTAATCAACCCAGTTCAAGATGGCCACCACAACCTAAAAAACACAAACATTTCTTTAACTCAGTCAGTTTTACAAATATTCAGCTAAAAATTGGCGTGGTGGTAGGTGAGAAGAATTCATCCAAGTGCCAACAAAACATGCAAAATATTGCATAATTTTATTTTTAAGGTTTGACCAAAATGACGACACCTCTTGGTATAACATAAAGGCAGCGGACGAGTTGCATTCCTCAAGGAATGCTGGGCCTTTAAATTCACCATAATTGTTGCAAGGAATAAAACTAGTAACTCTAAACTTACAAAAATTGTATTGTAGTTCTTAAAACTACAATACTTGTATTGTCAGTAAGCTCTTGTTTAATAAGGTTATCAGCAAAGACTGTATGAAAATCAGCAATCGATAGAGTCATAAGCCTTGGTCATGATCATTTTGAGGGTCTGAAGCTAAAAAAAGCAACCCCTGTTTTAGATAATACCATCCAAATTCTACTCAGCTCCAAAACATCTGGGTGGTGGGAACGTCACAGATGCTTATGTTAAAAAGTCAAAGAGAAACTGACTGCACCACCATGAACGAGTGGGAACCGTTTTTACAAACTGTAGTGTGTGACTGATAACAGCGACAGCACATCAGAGCTGCGGTAATGCCTTTTTCTTGTAAAAGAGGAAAGAAATAAAGCCCGAATAAAAACGCTGGGGTTTGTGTTTTATGCTCGCTTGCTAATAAAGCTTATGACAGCTTACTTTAGAGGCTGCCTGTGCAGCACACTGTGACAGGTCATTAAAACAGTGTTAAATTGCAACATAATACTGTGGCACTGGCTTTACAATAACTAAAGACACACTGGGGGTCACCTCTGGCAGACACACACCATTAGGCTCACTCTTTCTTCTTCAAACACACAAAATGTCAGACACATAAAAAAGAAAAAGCATTAAAAAAGGACATAATAATCATTTGGGGAGTGTTTATTTGTAACAGGTAATACATGGTGGAATACATAAATCAAATAGAACCAAAAAATAAAATAAAAATCATCTAAAAACCCACTGTAGAATGTCATATTCATAAAGATAAAAATAATGCTTCCATTTACATTAAGAAACTGTTAGCTGAGGTAAAGTTAAAATAGGTCTAGAAATGTTATGTACTCAAACAGCAAACGTTTCCCTTTTTTATTCAACTTCTTTGCTCATCTTCTAGTTTGTATGTTATTTAACATCGTGGTCCAAAAGAGTTTAAGTGACGTGAGGACTCTGGCCATAAAACAGGGAGTTATTGGCATCACAGTTAATGTGGCTGTAGCAGAGGATGTTGCAGTCCACAACTGGACTGCAGGAGTTTGGCACCTGACCAGCAGACAGACATATGTGGAGTGTTGGATGTTATTTTAAGGATGGAAGGGAGATGGAGGGCAGCAGCTTCAGTCCAGCTTCCAGAGAGCGAGACGGTGGCTGCTGCCTGCAACATAAAAAGGATTGTTTTGTGAGCTGTGCCACACAGGGGTGGGCTAACATAAACTGCAGAAGCTAATTTACTTTGGACATAAAAATAATGTAAGGCAATGGGATTTCATAGACAAAGAGGGGCGTGGTGGATGGTTTGGGGATGGAGCAGATGTTAGTAAAAAGAGGCTGAGATAAAAGCTGCACAAGAAAAATAGGCAAAATAAACCAAAATTACTGCAAGCAATAAAAAGAGAACACATGTTGGTATTGCTTGGGTTAAACGTCAAGTTTGCATAACTGAAGCCTTCCTATGTTATGGCACAGACGTCCAGCGGACAAAATGGTATTTGTTGTTCTCATTATTTACAAAATGAGTTTGGCAAACCAGCGATCAGATGCCTTAAAGCCATGTTGACTCTATAATCTCTATAGAGCTGACCCCAGCGGCTTGATTGACTTATAAAATAAAAATTCAATTTTTCAGTTTGATCCTTTTTTTTTTTGTTGTTTTCTTAAATCATTATTGTACAAAAAGCTATAGAGAATGAACAGTTCGATCACAGAATCTGTTTTAAGTTGCAACACCTCCCCTCTCAGGGTCCATTCCTCACCATGTCTGGTCATCCGGCTTCTGTGTCTGCGAGGAGAGACGTTTGGCAAATTACTCTTTGTATGTGCATGTGTGTGTGTGTGTATGTGTGTGTCGCTTAAGGAGTACCACGACTTTGTGTGTGTGTGTCTTTGCATTTGTGTATGTGGCTGTAGTGTGTGAGCAGCTCCCAGAGAGTTTGTTTCTGCATAGTGATCCAGCAGACACTCACAAGCGTAGGGAGAAAACACCCAAATCGACCATCAGAAGCAGCGATCCCATAAAACAGGCCTCCCCCGAAGGGCCCGCTAAGAGTCTGGCTCCTCCTGTGGGATGTCCTGGCTACAGGTGCAGGATTCTGTCAGTCCAAATGATGAGTACGTGCCTGCGTGTGTGTATGTGGGTGTGTTGGAGACAGGGAGGCACTGCTTGACTCAGTCTCTTCTTGGCAGCAGAGTCTCTGGCCAGACACGGGGAGGCAGAGGAAAGAAAGGGTGTGAGAGCAAAGGAGGAGGGAGGGAGGGGAGTGGCGTACGTCTGTAAGGCTGGGTGTGAGTATCCAAAAGGTGAGAGGAGAGGAGAGAAGAGGAGGAGACAGCACGGTAGAGAGGGAGAGCTGGGTCCGTCTCAGTGATTGATGTCCCTCCTGCCTGTGGTGAATGACCGAGAGGGGGCTTTCTCCTCCTCTGAGGAGGAAAGATTGCAGAGAGGAGGAGGACTGTGGGAGTGCTGAGGCTCCTCCTGGGAGGTTGTTAGCAGGAAGAGAAGAGGAAGGGCTCGGCCAGGCGGGAATGTGCCACACACACTAACACACACACTCAGAGGTAAAGGGTTTTCTTCCTGTTCACCCAGTGCTGGTCAGGTCTGTCGTCCTGCGTGTCTCTTTATTTCTTCCCCTTGTTGATCTGAGCGTAGAGAGGGTCCTTCCCCTTCTGTAAATGAGACAGAAAAACATCATTTTTAATGTGTTTTTAAAACCCAACAGTGCACCTATTATGTTGCTTATGCACTCAATCCTAATGGTAAAAAACAAACAAACAAACAAACAAAAATGGCTGCAGAACATCTTGCAGTTGCAAACAAACAAGTTAAGACATGCAGAGTCGAGAACTGCAGTGGTTTGTCTCTTCTCATACCTAACACAGCCACTAGGTGTCAGTAACACACTGCTCTAAAGCAGACTCAGATAATTTATCACATTTCTCTGTGTGTGTGTGCGCGTGTGTTATTGTTTCTGTGCGTGTCACTGCGCACAGACATGCATATTCTCTCCCACTGCAGGCTCCCTCCAGGACCAGAATGAATCAGAGGTATAAACCAGCGCCTTGAAAGACCAGTTATGAGTCATCATGTCTGAATTTCTCCCCAACTGAGCCAGAAGACAACAGCAGATGATGGAACACCCTGCAGTCAGAACACCAAGCCCGCTGCACTCGCTCACAATGGGGCCGTTATTACCGTACACATAATTACAGCCAGTCACTCAATCTGCCATATGGACAACTTGATTGGAGGCTGGCCTATTATACTGTAGAAGACTTCTCCCACTCAGTGTAGAGGAAAGTATTCAGAGATTGGGGTCTAACCATAGCTCCACTAATAAGGACACAGTACATGATGCTAATATTATCTGATGAGATAAGACAGGAACAAGAACAAAATTTCTCCTGTTTTGCACAAGAGTCTTGAGCTACCCTTTATATCTTTTTTTTTTGCCTGCCATTAAAGGCCTAATGACGATAATATTTTTGGCCATGTCTCTGAGAATTTCTGTTCATTTGTCTGTCATATAACAAAATATCTTGTAAATCAGTGGACAGCTGCTCACCACAAACAGCTGTTCTTAGCAAAAAACAAAAAATGGCTCTAACTTGATCAATTTTACAGCCATCGAGCTTAAATTCTGCGTGGTTTTAGCTGCGAGACATCCTTATTACGTACTCTCATGTTGTAGTTTACAAGGTTTAACTCTGTCCATTTTTATCGTAGTAATTACTACAGAAAAACCAAAAGTCTTAAATTGTATTTGTTGTTATATTTGACGTTGGCTGCTTTTTATTCTTTGTTTTAATCCAGTTTTTCTGCTTGACCGTTTTAGGAAAATATAAATTTGTTTGCTAAGCCACTTAGCAATCATTCAATCGTTGCAAAGTCCCCTAAGCTTAAAGAGAATTCCAAACATAACAAAAAAGAAAATATTTTAAATATCTTTAGGCACTTTTTTACTTGCAGCTTATTACAAAGATTCAATTTTTTGAAATATTCAGTTTCTTAGTTGTGTCATCACATTAGTTTTGACAAAAAACTTAGAATACATTAGATGATTGATTGATGAGTGATGCATCTTTCAGGTCCTGGGTCTGGTCTTAGCTGGCATTCCCCCCCCCCCCAATTTCTTTGAGGACCAAATTTCATTCAGTGTTTTGAGATGTAGGTTTTAAGCCTGAAACTTCATTTTTGTCCTCTGCCTGTCCACTTCCTCCAGATTTGCCAAGCACACACTGCATGCTATATCAATAAGATCAAGTACAAGATTTAGTCTGAAAATGGAAAGACAAAAAGACAGAATAAGAAAACTTGATAGGTTTTCAGAAACCCTGGAGAACTATTGCTAAAGGCTGCTTTAAACGATTACAAGAAAGTCTGGCTCCTTGGAAGCAAAATGTAAAGAAATAAGGGATGAGTGAAGACTTTCATACAGTAATATACTTTGTCCTGTGGAAAGCTATGGACATTGTCTATTTTCACTGTTTTACGGTTAATTTAAAGACTTAATAATAATAATAGAATGTAGACTTTTTGCTGCTGACATTTGAAGTTGATTAAAGTTCAATCTGCAGCTGGTTCATAGAGCACGGTGTGAAAGAAGTTAAGAAACCAACTGATTTTTTGGATATGCCAAAGTTTTCTTGAAATAAAAAGGAGAAAGGAAACAGGAGCTGAGGCTGGGCATTCAGCTTTAGCTGGAGATTTGAGTCCTGGCTTATGAAGCTGTAAATGGAGTGTTTGCCAAGGAAGATCAGTCAGCAGAAAGTAGCTGTCTGCAGCCCTGAGAGGAGTGACAAAAAGACTGAGACAAGTGGTGACAGCGAGCACACACTCACAATCATCCACTGCGCCACAGCCTGGCAGTGTCACCCTGCCTCAGGTGACCACGGCAGGCAAGCCCCCCTTCAGCTCTATCAACCAATCGGCTGAGAGGAGGAGAGGCGCCTCAGCGGAGGTATGACTTGATGTGCTGGTGTGGCACAACCTGAAGAACAAAGTATTTGGCGAGGCTGCTAAATGTGCATATATATGCTTGTGTGCGCGTGTGTGGTAGACTTCAGAACGGAGAGGCAATGCGACATTGATCAGTGAACCGTGGCAGCTGGCCATTTCACGGCTGAGACTCGACAGCGTTCGCTCAACATGATGAGATCACCCGAGAAAGAAAAAAACACTTACGCTCCCACCAGCTTGAACACATGTCTGTCAGAACCAGGAGGTGGGGGAAGAGGGGGAAGACGAGTGGTCTCAGCCAGAAGCAAACACACACACACACACAGATTATTTGGCTCCAATATGAGCACAGGTGGTGACAGTATCGATCACAGGTGTGTTTGTCTGGGGAATATTGGACAGGTGTGTGTTTGGAAAGATGTCTAAAGTCGATGTGATTGAGCAAGTAAACACCATATGGGAGCAGCGCCACTGGACCACGACCAAAGCAGTCCACCTACCACAGAAGAACTCTAAAGCTTCTGGCCACAGCAGTCGGCCAGATTCACCGCTCAGTTGTCCACATCCACCTGCTGCCCTGCGACTCTTGCATGGGCTCAATGTGAGGACGTGGGCCAGCTGGGGAAGGGAGGCTGCTCAGCCACCCCTCCTCCTCTCCCGGAGTGAGGAGGCACTTCAGGGTTTCTTTGGCTTTAATTAATGCCAATTAAATCGGGCTAGTCATTAATCTTGGCACCCAAGTATTAGCTGATGAAAACAAAACCATTCTATTTTTCCCTGCGCGAGTGCCAGCAGCTATCATTAGGGAGCCACTGTGGAGAATTGTGTGGGTGAGGACACCAGGTTGGGAGGTAAGGATCAAAATGCCTCTCCTCTTTGGAATATGTGTGTGTGTGTCTTATTAAATAGGCACACTGCACTGCAACGTGCGCCTCAGAAAATTTCCAGCCATCTGAAGAACACTGTAGATTGTCTTTATCCGTTTCATCATTTTGCAGTAATGGACAAATCAACTGACGTTTACATATATAATGCATAGCTTGTCAGCATAAATCATGGTTTCACTGAGCTAAAAATCTAAGATTATCATATTGTGCTCAAATCCCAGCAGACGAGTTGCTCATCCAAAAGCACAGTTTCTGATTAGCTGTCACATTGACTTTCTCAGGGAGATGTGGGCTATTTATGGAAGTGGGTGTGAAAATGGGACACGAGGAGAGCACTATGGGCCGAAGCGATCACACATGATGAACTCATCACACACTGGTTCAAAAAGTTACACAAGGAATGCCCTTTTTTTTGCTAACCAGATACTTACACGACCCCGCCTGCAAGTGAAACAAGCACATTGTCATTGACATTAAACATGACTCAGCATTCAGTCTCAAGCACATGCCATGCAGGAAGCCAGCACAAGAGAACCGAGAGACAGAAATGTTTAAAAACTGAAAAGTGAGAAGATGTGACAGATAAATGCAGAGATGGAGGAGGAGCGAAAGTGAAGGTTAGGAGGGTGGGGGTTCATACCTACCCTACCCTGCTGCTATCTAGCTCCCAGCCTCTGGACTGGCCTGTTCTGGGCTGGGCTCTGCTGTCTCACTGGGGCAGGGCGACCCAGAACCACACGCCTGAAGAGAAGAGGAATGGAAGGACGGGCAGGAGAGGAAAAGTCCACACGAAGGAACAGAAGAGAAGGAAATAAGGGGGAGAGCAGATAAAGAAGAGTAAACCTGAAGGAAGGGCTGCAGAATTACTAAGATTAGACAGAAAGTAACTAGTAAAGAAGAAAAACAAACACTTAGAGGGTAAAAAACAAAAAAACCAAAAACCGTCTCCATTTTTAATACACACATGCACACACGCATTTACAACGGCCAAATATGAAAGCCTCCATGGAGTTAGCTTTATTGATCCTCTGCTTTTTTTTACCTTCTTCCTTAAAACCCTTCTGCTTTTTACACCTCGCCCCGCAGAGAGCGGGATGTCGTTTCTCTGCACCATCTTCCTCGTCCTCCTTTCTTTTTCTTTGTAACCTTTCAGCTGCACTCACTCAGCGCTGCAGTACATGTTTCTCTGGGTTATGTAAAGCTTATGTGTGTTATTTCAGCCCGGTGACATTTTCAGCAGTGTGAAAGTCCTCTTTCTTTTTTTTTCAATAATAGCTGGATTGCAGGCATAAAACTAATGTTTCACGCCTGGTGAGTGGAGAGTAGAGGAGAGAGGAGAGATGCAAGCATAAAAAAAAACCCTCAAAAAAACAAAAAATGGACAGGAAAGGAGACAGGAAGAAAAATGGCAGGAAAAGCAGTCAAAATCTTGTTTCTCGGAAGGTCACAAATTCTACAAGGAATTTTGTAAAAGGTGAAGAAGGATTTTTTTTTTCACCTTTTCTGCAAGTTTGCTCTTACTTTCTCCTGTTCAGTAGTTTCTCTTCCATTGTTTGTATCTGGCTAGGGTGGAAAAAAAATGAATGTTAATTGCCCCTGGAAGAAGAACTGGGGCACTATGCCTCCTCTGTCCCATCAGAGATGAGTCTGTCCATTTAGAAGTAGTGATGTATGGACACTACCTCACTGATTAATAACAGCTTAATGATGTCTTTGACAATTCCAGCAGCTAATTTAACGCTGTGTTGACCATGCGCACACACACACACACACACATATTCTTTTGCATACCGCTGCTTGTGTTCACACAGTAACCTGCGCTCGTTGTGCATTTTCACGTGCACTGATGCAAACACACACTAAGGGACACAACAGCTTCGTCCCCTAATCAGGCAGAGTGATTACCTGGCCCGCCAACATGGCTACAAAAGCTATTTATCAGCAGGTATTAACACGCTGCGCAGGTTAGAGCTGCACAAGGAGTGTTTTCTTAAAGGTACACACACTTGTGCTACTCCACCTTTTATCCTCACACACTTACAGCATCTTCCTCTCCGCTGCGACTGGGACTCCCCTCCGCTTCTCCAAACGAGTCGTCCGTGGGAGGGTCCGTGGCGTCGGTGGGGGGGTCACTGACATGAGAAGCTGATGACTTGGATGGCGAGCTCTGCCTGGGAGCCGGTGTGGGCGCTGCAGGGGAGGACAGATGGGGTTTACACGTAGCAACACGCTCAGTGGGAAAAAAACGTGAGAACACACACACACGTCACACGGCACAGGCAGGATAGATGGAGTGGCGCTCACGGGAGTTGGTGGATGGTGTTGTGGAGGTGACCGGGGTGAGATTCATTTGAGAAATGTCAAAGTCGTCACAGTCGTCCGTGTCCTGGGCGGTGCCCACGCGGCTGAAGTAAGTGCTGAATGCCTCGGAGGTTCCCGCTAAGCTGGGCTGATCAACCTTCTTGGAGGGCATGGCTGGAGGTTTCGCCAGCTGAAAGTCCTGAAAGCAAAGGAACATTCTGAACCGGGGAGTGCAAACTACAGTAACTTATTCCATATAGTAACAAATCTTTATCAGACTATTCAGATGAGACTTGTAATTACAGGAATAAAATACATCATGTTTTGCAGATGTATCTCAAATTAATCTTTTACTTTGAAAAACTTGTTTTGTTTCCTGCTGGAAGTTCTGTAGGCAATATTTTTAGTTTTTCTTGATTTTGTTTAGGGCTGTGGGAAGCTGGTTTCTATCTCCATTAGTCATGACACGAGAGACAGGATACACCCTGGCCAAGTCGCCAGTCTGTCACAGGGCCACATACGGGCAAACATCCAAGCGGACACACACACACACACCTAGAAAGAATTTAGAATTGCCAATTAGCCCAACATGCTGTATATGTTTTTGAATTGTGGGAGAAAACTGGAGTACCTGAATAAAGTCAACACATGCATAAAGGAGACTATGTAAACGCCACAGAAACAGACACCAGGCGAGTTTCAAACCCAGGACTGTGAGGCAAGAGTGCCAACCAACGGCTTTATTATGCAGCCTTTTTCTCAATTAAATTGTTATTATTTAGGAATTGGAAATAAATATTGATAAGACTATATAAATATGGTTTATTAAAAAAACACTAATTCATATTTAGACCTTTAATGTGTTTTCAGTGCCAAACACTGTGAGCAAAATTGTGCAAAAGCTACCCAGGAGAGGTTGAACATGGGCCACAGACAATTTTCTTTAAAACTGCAAAACTAAATCACTGGAGTTAGCCAAGGGCCTTTTTCATTTGCAATTTTACATAAAACTATAACCGCACTTTGTGACAAACATTGTCGACAACAAAAATAAAGAATCTAACAACCTGACTCAATATCGTATTTCTACTGTTACTGTTCCCCTACCTTGAACATTTCCTTGGCCATCTTCTTGTTCCTGTCCCCCTGCTGCGGGCTCGACGACGCTGACGGGGAGGCAGCCGAGGCGCTGGCCCCAGCACCTGAATGGCTCTCGCTGGCTGGAGTCACAGTCGTGACAGGGGTGAGGGTCTGGAACATGGCAGCGGGCAGAGTGCCCACAGGCTGGGCAGGGAGGTAGGCAGTGGGGGGGAAGGCTCCAGCTGCCATGGCTGCCCACTGCTGCTGGGTGGCGGGGAAAATATTGGCCTGGCCCCAGATGAGAGGCTGTCCACCTGGGAGCACCTGGGCTACAGGGCCGAGAGGGGACTGGACCCCGAAGGCCAGCGGTGTCTGGGCAGCGAACTGCTGAGACCAGTGACCCGGAGGTACCGCCCCCATCGTCACGTAACCTAGTAGCAAAATGAAGTAAATAAAAAATATATATTTTTAGCATTATTGCCCACTGTTGAAGGCAGTGATGTTTATGCCTGTGTTGGTGTGTGTGTTTACAGTTCTCATGAGCCATTGGATGGATTTTATTGAAAATCTCAGAAAGTAATCATTAGATGTACATCTACAAATGATTGACTTTTGGCGTCAACCCCATTCAAGATGGCCGCCAGAACTGAGCAAACTTAGCAAACTTAGGTTATAACTCAGTCATTTTTATGAATATTGAGTCAAAGTTTGGTGTGGTAGTAGCTGAGACTCACCCCCAACACAAATTCTAAGCACAAACTAATGCCTTTAAATATGTTTTTAAAACTTTGCAAGTCAACTCTGTTTGTTTGCAAAATATCTCATGAAACACAGGATATATTTTAATCAAACTCTCAAAAACTAATCATTGGATGTACCTCTACAACTGATCCACTTTTGGAGCCAACCTGATTCAAAATGGTTGCGTTAGCTAATTGACCTTAGATAACACAAAAATAGCTATAACTAAGTCAATTTTACAGATGTTGGACTACAATTTAACATGGTAGTAGCTGAGAGTCATCCATAATACATCTCATGAGGTCTCACAATGTATGAGATCTTGCATACTGTTATTTAAGATAATACAATGATTTTAGTTTAAAATTCTGGCATGAAAGGAAGCGGGTGATACACACTCCTTCATGGAATGCTAGGCCTTTAATTTAACAAAATGAAATAGTGAGAAGTCACTCAGGGGTGAGAAATGATCAGAATACCCACATATGCTGCTTTTCCTCTACACAAAAATCCACAAAGATAATAAGACATGCATCACCAGAGAGTGCTGCCCTACTTCTGCCTGCAGCTAATGCGGTGTCTCCTAATGGTCATGGTGAACTATAATAATTACCTCCAGAATGAGGCAGAGTCATTACGAAAAGGCAGAGCTCAACACACGCTCATTAAAATCACTCAAACTCATCAGCAAAAGGTAGTTCTTATTACACACTTGCTGGTCCCCCGTTTCTGGCCTTCGGTGGTTAACTACAGGAGAGGAGGTTGACATTTAACCTCAGCCGCTCTGACACATGCACATTGAGCGGTGGGGAGATGACCAAAGGCGAGACAAGGAGTAAATAAAAAGATCCTGAAAACCACAAAGGCTTGTTTGTACCATAAAATCTTCCTGGCATGTTTTATTGCCTTTCCCCTGACCACTGCCGCTGCCTCAGCCACAGGTAAATCAGCAGCAGCTGAAGTAGTAAGCTAATAATGCTTTTTAGATTCAACACACAACCGACACCATCTTTTTCTCCAGTTTCCCCTCATCTGCATTTCAATTCTGTTCCGTCTCTCTATTTATTCCAACAACCCCTCCCTCCTCTGTCCTCTGCCTCTGAATCCCCTGACTTTCCCGCTCCTCCTCACCGCCCCACTGCGTTTGTTACCCCCACAGCATGTAGCGGCGGTGTAGTTAGGCGGAGAAGGAATGAGGCCTTACCTGAGGGCACAGACGCAGGATTGAAGGGAGCAAACAGCTCCGTGGGGGGCTGCAGGCCCTGCGAGGGGTCGAGGGTGTTGGCGGGAGAGGCGGGTGTCTGTGTGGATTGGAGGTCAGGTCAGAAACCAACAACAACGAAAAAAAAACTACGAAAGCGCTCATCTGAAAGCACAAACGTGAATATCTACTCACTGATGGAGAGGTTATGTCAGGCGGCGTGGACATGTCTCCGAAAATCTCTAATTGGCTGATATTCTGAGAATCAGAGAAAATAAACACCAGCAGTGAGGCGTGATAGCTGCACTGCTGTCCGGAACAGGAACACGTGAAGGGCTTTACATTCCACTGCAACATGCATCACACGCCGCATGCAACACAAGACCAGCAAGGCAGATTCATGGTACCTACCTGAGAACCGCTGCAGCAACAGAGAGGAGGTAACAGAGAGGTGAGGAGAGGTGGGATAATGAGATGGAATGATTATGATGACATACCCACCATGACTTGTTACAATTTTCCTCATCTGCTTCTGAGAAAGATGCTTTCCACCAGCTGATCTCAAAGCAGAGTATTACACCACCCCAGCCTCATTACTGTACGGGCGAGTCATTAATGTTTTCCTCTTGCAGAAGATGTGTGTTGTGTCTCAGAGGGAATAACTATCAGAGAGCAGGCTCTCTTTTTGATTTGAATTTATTCTGTATTGTTCAGTTTCCTTTCACAGTCTCCATGATCCTTCTCTTTCGTATCGCTCTCTTCTTCTTCTTCTTTTTTTTTTTTTTTTACACGTTAATAACATCTTTAGGCCACTGGCAAGTGAAGGAAACTATTTTTAGTTGATAAAGGAATTTAAGCCTTGAATACATGGCCAGAGATTTGCATAAATCATGGATGCAGATAATTTCTGCGCAGATAATGAATGTTCTTAGAATATCTTTCCTTTTGTTCATTCTTAGGTCACACAGACCTCAAAGTTAGTGCTTTCTTTGTAAGTGTGTGCATTTATCAGAAAATGGATCTGTGATCATGCTGTTGAGCCTAGAAATGCACGTTCGTTTTCGTTACAAAGAGGATCTGAAGGTATAAAATATATTCTTGTTGCAGAGGCTACGCTCGCAGACAACTAAACAAGATAAACTATCTGAGATACAGATAATGCCACGTCTGCAGTGACTAATAAAAGAATAAGATTAAATTCACAAAACACTTTTCCCCCCAACACAGTGTGCAATAAACTCACTTAGCTGTTGCTGAATATTAGTCTTTTTCAGAAACAGAAATGATTAAATGCCACTGCACTGCAGAGAACGTCCCACCATCATGCAGAGTCGGACATTTATAGACTTTCTGTCCGCTGCTGGTTCACTCAGCTCAATATATTCTTTGTGTTTGTGGTGGCGAGGTGGCGAGGTCGGCTCGTCGTGATTGTCAGAGTATTACGAGTGTTTTATTAATGCGCTGTGAGAAGAGAAACTCCCGCGACTGCAGCACGGTGCACAGATACTGTAGTAATGGAGCGTTTTTGTCTCTGCCATATTGGGTCATCCAGGTCTGAACTCAAGGGAGCACCAGAAGCAGTGTTCCATCGCACACTTGGTTGAACGCAGTTGCTATGGCAACAGCGACGTTACATGTTTTATTCATAAATGACAGAGGTCAACAGCTGTGGTCAATTTAGACTAGAGAGGAACAAGAGATGCAGTTACAGATCAGGATGTGGAGACAAAAGCCCATCTAAGGATGTGACTAAAGAAGAAGTTCACAAAGGGCGACGGCTAACCTTTACGACAGCATGTTCCCTGTTTTAAAAAATAATATAGGAGAAAGTCTTTTCATGTTCGTATGGCCCCTTACCTGAGACATTATATCCATGTCTAAGTCTATCAGATCTGCAACTGGTTGCTGCTTCTGCTGCTTGTGTTGGAGAGGCTGCTCATGGTAATGATGAGGATGGTGCTGATGATGGCGGGGGGTGTTTTGATGTCCGTTCTGCAATCCAAACCCCAGTGTTAGATGGCAGGTGGGATGAAAAGGCTCTCTCACACAAACTTGTTAGTTATTTCTCACACACTCAGAGACAGAGATGATTTTCTTTTCCCTCAAAGCAAGGAGCACAATGACCCGCAGGTGTTCCAGTCCCCGACATTCGCACAAACACACAAACTCAGAGTGCAATTCTTCTTGCCAGACTTAGAGATCATGTGAAGATAAAACAGGATTCAAAGATCCTCTCCAGCTTTAGTCTAAACAAGAGTACAGAGCTGGGATTTAAACCCCATCAGGAGCCACAGTGGGAGATGGAGAAGCACACAGAAACACAAAGAGAAGCTAGATTAACTCACGTGCAGAATGTAAGAACACCATATGGTGTGTGTGTTACATTGTAGGAAAGAAGAAGCTCCCTTTGTGCTATCGAACCACTATACCAACATATAATATATGTATATTTTGCTTCCACCAAATCCTAATGTACGAACCATCTCTGAAATTATTTGCAGCTATACCAATAAGTTGACAGTTTTTTCACCACTCTAAAGCTCTGGCACTAAAACATCATGCGCAGACTGATCTGGCAAGGCCACAGTAGTATTTGTTGTGAGAGAATATTATTGAGTGTGCTGCTTTCATTGGATGAAAGCATGAGATATGGCCATCATTAGCTGATGCTGAAAAACAATAACACACTGCCCAGTAAGCAATCAGTTCTAAAAGCACCGCTCATTTTTTCTATGGAAAGTTGTTTTTTTCCCCTGAAATTTTGAACTCATAATTGTTCCTTTCAATCAAGCTGATGAAACACATTGATCTGAATGTGTGTGTGTGCTGCATGTATGCGTTATCTAACTCTATCTTTTGAATGATACAGTATTTTGCTGTCTCTGCTAACAGCTGCAGTCTGCTGCTGACCATCCCTCGATTTGTCCTTCTGTTTTCACTCTCTCTGTCTCCTGTCCTGCCAATTATCCCTTTGTGCCCGTTAGACGCTCTCGCCGCCTCTCTGCCCAGCCCCGAGTCCTCATCAGTGCAGCCACAACCTATCAATTAGCCATCTCCAGGGAAACAGTAATTACCTGTGCACATGTGTTCTGCATACAATTAATGCATCCCCTTTAATTAACACCACCTTGCTGATTCCCTGCCGAGTGACTGATCTCACTGGCACGCAGCACAAACACTGCCGACCTGTCAGTGGCAACCACAAGTACGGAAAAAAAAACAAAACAGACAAACTGTGGATGATTTTTAAAGACCCAAGTGAAACTGGCTGCAACTGCAAAACTGGACAAAGTTCATGAATAAATACAATCTGTTAGGCTGGAAAGTGTCAGAAACATGACGTAATCTGAGCAGCAGAAACAAACAGAAGATGGCAGTGGCTCTGAGGGGCATACAGCTCTAGAACAAATTCAGAGGCTACTGCTAATTTTTCAGAAATCAGCATCTCTACATGTATGACAGCCACAAGCACACCTCATTCTATGCAATGAGGTACTGATTAGGTGATCGCCTGAACCAAATCTTATAGACCTGCCTCCTCCTAATTCAAACACATCTCCCTATATTCCTGTCTACTCTCTTCAGTCCTCTTATTTCTTCCATCAGTTCTTCCTGGTTCCTGGTACCTCTGTGTATGCAAATTATGGGACAGAGTCAGAATTAAACGAACCCTTTGAATGTGAAGGTGGAAATGTCACATCTTCCTGTCCTGACCTAAACAGCAGCAGGTAGTCTATTCTGAATATTAACAGTTTCCTGTAACATATGACAAATATTACTATTTCAAAATGGTTTTGTAAATTCTAGAAATCTGAAATTTGAAGACTCCTTCCCTGTTTAAAATTAAATCTCATTCAGGTTGAAGCTTTGCAACCCTGCACATTGAGAAAGCTCTTCAGATAAAAAGTTAAACATCTTCAACCAATAAAGACAGAAATCCAGATACCTTTTCAAAAATCTTTTCTAGCTTTTATAATCAGAACCACAGTTGTGGCACCTGTATAATCTCTAAGTGAGATTTTAGTCTTTGTCAAGGCAGATTAAAGGAAAAAGCCCTGCTTTGTTGAACTTGTTTCACAGTATATCCCTCAGATCTCAGTTTTACACACACAGACAATCTAACCTACACCACTACACAAACATGTATGCCAAATTCACATAACCTTTATTTAAACTCTGCAGCTAAACCTGCCTGGAGTGAAATTTATAGCTGTGATCATATCACATATCAGTAATCCAGTGTTTGAGAGGAGTTGATGTGTTTGGCTGGTGGAAATGTGTTGACCTCTACATGTGGACTAGAAGGTATGTGGAGCGGGGGAGGGAGGGGGGGCTTCTGTTGATTCAACAGACTCTTTCAGGTCTTACAAGATCAAGAGCTCAGTAGATTGAAATGGCCTTTTGGCTGGATGTGTGTGTGTTTCATTGATTTGCCATCGTTTAAGAAGGTGACAGAGTAAACAGCAGAGGAGCCCGCTGCAGACAGGGGGTCACATTTACGCTGATGGGATCATTTCATCGGAGGTGTGGTGCGCACACACACACGGATTTCATCTAATGCCACAGTCCACTGTCGCTCCCGCTGAGAGGATGGGAATTTCTACTGCTGCTGAAAACTCTGGTCACTCACTGGTTTCTTATTTGACTAGTGGACATGATATATTTCAACACGGGTGGCAGCAGATTAGGTTGTGTAGCTGTGATCATTTCACACATCAGTAATCCAGTGTCTGAGTAAAGTTGACTCCTAAGTTAGTAGCTATAGTGTATTTCAAACAAAATTTTCATATTGTCATGATTCGTTCTTTTTATGGTTGTTGGTTTATTTTGTTTTGTTGCTTTGTTAATTTTTTTATTTTTGAGATTCCTTGTGTTTAGTTGTCCAGTGTCTCCTTGTGTCATCAACCATTTTCTCTTTAATCGTTTTTGACCTCAGTTAGCCATCTTCACCTGCTCACCAGCTATTAATAATGAAACTGATACTTTTTGTTTTCAAAGCAGAAAATGCAGAGAAATCAAAGCCACATTTTAAAGTACTTAGCACAATGTTCTTGTTTCTTTTTGGGTGAAAACAATCGTTCCACTTTGACCAGCAGAAAATGTGACTTTAGAGATGTTTGAAAATAAAAGAACATTAAATAAAAGTGCACTTATTGGTTTGAATCTTCTAGATGCCTAAAATATTATGTGTTGGACAAGCAATTTTAAAATGTCAGCGCTCACCAACAAATTTCCTATAGTTGGATGGAAGTTTATCAAAGTGGACAAAAGATGCCACCCAGTGGTCTGATTCACGATACAGTGCCTATAGAAACTATGTCTGTGGATGTTTTATGGTTTTATTGCTGTCATAAATCAATTATGGTCAATATAAATTGGCTTTCTTTACAAAAAAAATCCAAAAAACCTTCTTCAGTTCTTCTTTTATTGCCTTGGTCTTTGATAAAAACAAACAAAATGCAAATTGGTTCTGTTTTTGAAATATTTGCTGTGCAAAATACAACACGAAACATTTAAGGGACGACAACCCTGTTATTTCAAATTTGTCACAGCAACTGTTTTCATCCATCATGAGGAGTAGCTTTATTTTGAGATTAAGGAAAGTAACGCGATGTTGCTCCACTTGATTGGCCACAAAGAAAGACAAGCACTGTGGGCAGTTTGATGACCTCTAAGATCGGACTTATCTTAAAATCTAAATTAGATATATATATCTATAATCCATTTGTATCACTCCTGTTCGCAGTTCCTCTTTGTGACTGGCTGTGAGACAAAAAGATCTGAATCTCTAACCAGCATCAAAACCCTTATGGACATCTAGGCCAATTGGTTGCACAACAAGAGACAAATGTTGGATTTGGTCACGTTCAGACACCTACTGACACAAAAACAATTCAAAAATCAGCATGTGTTGGGAGCTGGGCGAGGAGAGAACAAAAATACTAGGGTGTCTCTAAGCTTCCTACCAAATCTGGGAATAATAATCAGGCAGAAAACTGCTAGGCTGATTCTACCAAAACTCACAGAGAGAGATTGTTACCAGCAGGGGGGTCCAGGTTTAGCACTTTAAGGAAAACAAAGCCACTCTTGAGAAATATGCAGAAATGTGGTGAGCTCTGGGTAGTAATGAGGGAACACAGGAATAACATAGCTGCACGGAAGGAGGTAAAATGCACACAACCAGCCATCCACTTTCACAAATCCACTGCAGCCTGGTTGTAGCGAGGGTGAATTTTTTCAGAAGATGCAATCAAGCAGCAATAGAACTATCAGCTTTATAGGCAGATAAAGAGCAGATGAGATATAGTGCAGCCTGACACTAGTGAAGGTCATCTTTCATTATAGAGGAAGGCAATTTGTCTGTAAGTAGCTCTTTAAGATTTAACACACTAACACTCATTTTAGTGCAAAAAAAGGTAACTTTAGAATAGAAATAATCAAAACAACCTCACATACAGATTAAAAATAATGCCATGCACATTTGTAGTCATCTATATCTATTAAATACAAGACAAAGCATGAATTCAATGCAATATGAGACAGCCATGCAGGATTTTAACTGGACTCACAACTGTTAAACCACAGCCAGACATGCTTGACTGAGCAAACTGACACGGCACACATTCAAACACACAATATTCCAGTTAACCATCAAAAGCAAGCGCCGCAAAGCACAAGGAGGAAGACACCAGCCACCACTGGCTGCAGCACAAGCAGTACACCAGCACAGCACACCGCACAAGGCACTGGATCCCAGCAAACCTCTCAGGAGGAAAATTAAGCAGAATCAGATTTAGAGTCTCTCATCAAAGCTGAGAAGGAAGGTCTTTACATGTGAGTATTGGAGACACAGCTGAGAGGTTTGACTGAGAGGGGGAGGCAGGCTGAGGTAGGTGGTCAAACACAGGCAAACACACGGTCACTCACTGGGTGTCGCTTTGGGACGTCATAGACACCTTCCTTCTGCTGACTGGTGGGAACCTACACAATCGACCAACAGATTCAGAGAACAGCCAAGATAGCCTGTTACCTCTGGATCAATAAGCAATAAGACATTTCACATCACCGCTCCAGCATTGCGACACACCGGTGGCCAACGCAAATCCCTGCACCCTTCAGGAACCATATCAGTCCCTATTGTTTCTGGTTGCGATGATCGGGATTAAAATTAGCCAAGTGAAGGCTCATCTACTAGGTTAATAAAGGCATTATCTGGGCTGCTTATCACATCCACAGACGTGTAATAACTCAGAATGTCACATGTGTAGAGACATGTAATATTACTATGTCACATAGACAGATAGTTTTGACTGTGTGATCAGAAGATGTGATAGCTAAATGCACATGTGAATCGTAGAACTCCGTTTGTTCATTTTCTTTTGAAGGTTTGAAATACAGTTCTGCATTTAGCTAATCAGACTGAGAGATAAATAAAACAGATGAAAAATGTGGACATCCATCTTCTTCGTCCTTTCAGTGCCTTGTTTACTCCTTTCACGTGTTCATTTCCAGAAGCTGCCATCTTTATTCATGCTTTAGCTCCTTTGTGGCTGGAGGCTGGCTGGGACTCACAGCCTCGCGCGCACGCGCGTGTGTGTGTGTGTTGGGATTTGCTTGTATGTGCGTTTGTTTTTGTATGATTGTGCATACTCCCCACTCCCCTCTATTTTCAATCCGTTTTATTTAAAGATCAAACGAGAGGCTGGTGATTAATCTTTCTTCCCCCCCTCCTCATGCTTTCTTTCATCTCCTCAGGATAGAGGGAAAAGGAGGTGCAAAAACGAGGAAGGGTCTGCCTTCTGCAAAGGCCAGGAATAACCACTGCAACCCATCCACGTGCACCCCGCCCCCCCTCCCATCCCTCGGAGGTCTAACCCTGTCTCTGAGGGGAGCAACTCATTTTCCCGGACTAGTTAGCTTTAGCTGAATCGGCCCTCAGGAAAGTGTTGGATGGTATATTTCTGCAGATTTTTACACTCTTTCTCATTTTATGTGTTAAAAACAAACCATTAATTTTACGTTCTGGCAATGATACATTTATTGCATTAAGAAGGTAATGCAACCCATACAGATTGGACAGTAAATGGAAGATTAAATCTTTGTAGCTTAAACGCTTTTAGCAACCCGTCAGCAGTTTGGCCACAGTAACTATAGTTTAAAGCTAAATAAGACACAAGCAAACAAGACGAGCTTGTGAGTACCTGATAAATGCTCTCTTCTGATTGGTCACGGATGGGTTCGTGTCCCGCCTCAAACACAATGTACTACAGCAGCAGAGGGAGCAGAGGAAACAAAAGAAGTAGGAGGAAAATAGGATTGTGAAGAAACTGAGAGAAAAGTGGTGAAACTGTAGAGGTGATTAGTAAAACAGCATTGTCAAATAAAAGTAAAGAACAGATCTCAGTGACACATGGAGGAGCACTAAAGCAGCAAGAAAACCCCTAAAACAGAAAGTTTCAGCTCATGCATGCACTAATTGCCACACAGACACGAGTTTCTCCTACGAGATGGTTCTTCAAACACACCTGCAGCGTGCACATGTTGCACAACTTCCACACTGTACCCAAACAGGAGCTGTCTCCCCACAGTGCACACAGAGAGGAGCAAGCAGGTGACAGCAGTGATGTGATTGGTTAGGGAGTTACCTGGTAGACCGGGTCCTCCAGATCCTCCTCCAGTATTGTCTGCAGAGGAGTGCCGGCAGGAAGGAGGGGCAGAGATCAAAACAGGGAGGAGAGAGGAGCGGAGAAGACAGAAGAGAGGGAAGAGGTAGACGGTTAAAGCCGGTGGAGTGGAAGGAGTAGGCAGAAAGCACAGAAAAGACTTCCCAGCATTTAGATAATCATTTTGCAATCATCAGAAGGAAAGACAGAGAGAGATTAAAGGGAAAAAAAGGAAATTAAACAGGATGTGTGAAGAAGGCAGAACATCAGAGAGCGAAACGGTGGTGCCACTGATGAAACCTACAAGTGGATGCCCGTACTTTGATGTATTTTCAAGTCTCACCTGACACTCTTACAATAAACTTGACACACTTGTGGCTGATTATTAAAAAACAAAAAACAAAAAAAAAAACAAAAACAAAAGAGAGTTGTTAAATGCACCTGGTAGACCGCCTGCTCACACTGCTTGTCTTTTTGGGCCTTCTTCTCCATCTCTTCTCTTTGCTTTATTTTGTAAATGAGCTGGAACAGGTCCCGCAGGTCCAGAATCACAGGTTCAGCCTGGGACGACAAGAACACATCATCCACATTATTAAACACACACTAACAGCACAGAACTCATCAAAACTCACAGAAAACTTTGGTGACTATTTACTGTAGTTGATGACAGACTTATGGGTTGTTTTGTTGCTTTTTACAGATGTACAACATACATTAAATTAAATACTTAGCATTAAATTAAAGAATGCATTTTGCCTGCCTCCTGTCATCTTTAAGTTTTAAACAAAAATCATCTTGTGTTGAGAAATGACAAAGTTATAGCTGTTTTGGTCAAACTTTGTAACTGATGTTCTGAGCCATCTCATGCAATATTGTGAGATTTCATGAGATCTGTTGGCACTCAGAGCATGTGTTGAGGATGACTCTCCGCTACGACCACATAGAACTTTAGCTCAATATCTGTAAAATTGGAAATGTACACCAAATAAATACTTTCTGAGAGTTTCATCAAAATTCCTTAAGTGGTTCATGATATATTTTGTTAACAGACAGAGTTGACTCCAATAGTTAATGGCAAAGTCTTAAAAACAGATCTTGTGCAATAAGTTGGTGTTCATAGATTGTGTTAGAAATGACTCTCAGCTACTCCAACACCTCAATATCTCAATATCTGTAAAATGGCTGAGTTGTAGTTATTTCTGCGCTTGCTAAGGTTGCTTAGCTCTAGCAGTCATCTTCAATGAGGTAGACTCCCACAGTTTATTAGTTGTAGATGTCAACCCAATGATTACCATCTCAGTTTCATTCAAACCTGTTTAGTGATTCATGAGATAATTTGTTAAGACTACAGACAAAAGAACACACACACACACATACGGACACAGGAATAAATATTATGGCCTTTTGCCTTCAGTAGCACATGAAAAAGTCATGCTGTGAAGGAGCATTACAAAGTTTGACCATTAAAAACATTACAGCAGAAATGAGGTCTTTCGTACAGATCCTTGACTGCACATTTTGATTATTTATATCATGTAAGCCACACTAACTAATGGCACACCAACAGCTCCTCCGGATCCAAGGTTGAAGGCAAAAACGTTTAATCAGGCTCAATCTGTGCCACAGTTCAGAGTCATTATGTCCTACCCCTTGCTGCACTGGTAAACAGAGTACTATTGTCACAGTAACAGTGTCATTTAACAAAACACTGACTCGTGATGCAATATAATAACTATGCAATGTTACATTTCAGCTGACAAGTTCTGAGACGCTAAAAGAACTTGAAACCATGGCTGATATTTGATCTGGCAGCAGGTGGTTAGACACAACAAACCATTTGGACTTTGAAAATCAGACAACAGAATATTAAACAGAACAAGAACAAAATCGATGATTTTTGTCTCCGAGCAAACACGGTCCTTTGCAACAATTACCCCCTGAATAGATTAGCATGAGGAAAAACAAACAGCGCAATCAGTTTGTTTAAAGTCTTTCATTACAGGTAACATGGCTCTTGAGCTGATTGTTCTCGGCGCCACAGTGACACAAAGCTCAGGAAATGGACTGTGGTAAATAAATGTTGATGTCGGACCTCAGGACGTGAAAACCAGCTTAGCGCTCATCAGCACACAAACAAACAGGCAACGAGGCTCTGCAGGTTTATCGGAGCAATAATACAAGCTGTATTCCTCCTCTGGATCGGGTTCAGACAGTGACAATGAGCTGATACTGGCCTCTAGTCTTACCTTGTACCATCAGGGGAGCAAAAGCAACGGCAACAAACCATTTACACACAACTTACAACCACTGTCCCAGCACTACCGCAAAGAGTCTTATAGAGCAGTGTTTCACACCTAATCAATTATTGACTGGAGCTATGCAAGTGCACACAGAGTTCATAGACAGAAAACTGCTTTACATAAAGTAGTTCTATTTTAGTGCCGACTTTCTGCAAGATGTTCTCAGCTCTATTTCTCATGACAGACAGACACACTGGGGTAATCTTTCTCTCCAGCTGAGCCAACAGTGAAAGATATTGTCACTCTTTCAAATTCAAATCCGCTTTACATTTGACAATACACGGCACATCAGTGCTAGTAGAATAAAACTGCAGATCTGCCAACCTTGAAGAAAGTCGTGGAGTACCAGCTTGGATAGAAAACATTTTCAGTTCACGAGAGCGACCAAAAACAGACACGGTGCATCACTTATTTTTGATGGCTGTCACATTTATTTATTACAGAGACCTGAATTCACCATGTGTAAACAAACAGAAATTTCTCTGGTAGATCAAAATAAGCTGTTGGGGATTTTTTAAAACGGAATTCTGACTTTTTCTGAATTATTTATCATAGTCACATTTGTTTACTTTGGAGTTTAGTAATTTCTTGGTGAAAATTAAGCTTCAATATTTGTTCCTAAAAGTCTGATTTTGTTGTGTTTCCAACTAAAGCCTCTAAAACATTCTCACTGCTCCTGTCAAAAATGTGTCGAGATATACTGAAAGGTAGAAAACACAGTCAGCCTTGTGTTTCCACAAGCAACCATTTGATTGAATCTATGTTATACACATTATATATTAAATAAATATTTCCAGATCCTTTGAAGTAAGGTTCTATGGGAAGGTTATGAACTATTAATATCTTACCTGTTGTAGACAGCACTTCGAACGTCCTCATTTCAAAGAAATAGTTTAATTCTGACCAAACTGACAAGTTTATGTCTGTTTGAAACAACTCTAATCTCAAAAGTTTCATAGTGGTTCCTGCGAACACTACAGAGACGTCTATGGTTATTTGTGACAACAAACAGCAGAAGCAGCAGCTAACTGCAGCCTGTTAGGCACTTCTAGCAATATTTTCATGATATTTTTCCTGGAATAACTGTGCAACATGAACCTAACAATGGTGTGAAGTTTTATAAAACAATATTTATGTAAACCACTATGCCATTTGTGACATTAAAGTTGTTTTAAACAGTTCACTGTGGTCTCGGCCCCGCTCAGACTAGCTGTTACTCAATCTGGTCATCATTAAACCATGAGATCGTTCAAGGAGCTACAAGAAGGAAATTTAGTGTTCATAACTTTTCTGCAGAACACCACTCTAAAGATTTGAACTACCCCATTAAGGCTTTGTGGTCTATAAAATTGAATGTGCCATTGGTATTTCCCCACTTTTTAGTATGTGTTTAGTCCTTTCACGTGTTCATTTCCAGAGGCTGCCATCTTTATTCGTACTTTAGCTCCTCCTCCTAGTTTTAGCATGGATTTTCCTTTTGATATGAAATTTGACTATTTTACGTGTTGAGAACATTTACTAAAGCTCAGTGATATATTTGTCTTTTGGAAAAATGCCCTATAATAGTCAAAAGTAACAGATAAATATTAAAATGTCTGTCTTACACCACAAAGCTCTTTTTAACCTTATTTGGTTTAATAAAATGTTCTATAATGTTCTTCCTACAGGACGTCTCACTCTCATATGACACTGATATCAATGTGGATGTATATTCATGCTTTCAGATAACCTTACTATGAATGACCTACTATATCACAAATGATTGAAAAATGATTTTACTATTATTTTTGCTGTTGTTTCAATGATTTTAGTTTTGCTGTTTTTTTATATGCAAAGCACAAAATTAAAGAACAAAATTCAAATATTCTGTACCTTTCTCATACATTTGTAAACCTAGTTCTGTAACAAGCACACCTATTCATATTTAGTAACTCTTATACATTTTCTCTAAAGTTGTATCAATGACTGAACTCAAAGAGTGTCATTGAAATCCTTTCTGGCAGAAATTAGGACTCTTCCATCTTCACAAAAAACGGCTTTCGTAAGACTTGCCTTCCTGTTCTGGGACGTTGAGTGGAGCAGTAAGCCAATTACTATGGATGTAACCCTAAATTGGCCTTTTCTGAACAACTTTAAGTCTTGCTCCTCATGACGACACAGACACTTTGTTAATTCACATCAAAGCGGGTACTTTCCAATTACGGTCTTAGCAATAAGCTTCAAACTTTCATCCCTCCCATTGTTTGCTTCACGACTAACAGTCAGAGTTCTGGGGATGGCTGGTTCAAATGCTGAAAAAAGCAATAAAACATAAACATGACCTTTCTTTGAGCACACATCAGGTAAATGGCAGCTTTGCAGAGTGAGGAAAACATAGTTTTGTGATACACTGTTAGCCAGGGCAGCATTTGAAAAGCAAAAGCTTTAGAATCCAAGTGTGAGATGTGTATTTGTGATTACATACTGGTTCTGTGTGTGTATATATCTGTCTAAGTCACAGAGCCATGGTTCATGGCGCTAGGAGGATGGATATGCCATTAGAGCTGGTGACACACACTCAAACCTTCATAGACTCACTATGGGAAATCAATATGGCTACAGAGCAAGCCAGCTGGATCCAGATAAAACAAGTCAGGCACACAGATACAACAACAGCAACAACAATCATATCAGAGCCCAGAGAGGTACTCAATATCACGTGGAGTATGTTGCTGCAGGATGAACTTTAACCCTTTCACACACACACAAAACCAAACGCTGCAACAGTTAAACAGTATGTTTTGATTCACAATATAAGCTGACATGAGCTGCTCAATGGCTATTATCTAAAGGTCAAGAGGTTTGTGCATGTAAGAAAAGACCAGAATGAATCATACATTAACCTTCACACAAAGGGTGCATGGTCAAACATATATTGCCAATTTTTTTTCAAAAAAAGTAGTTCTTTAGAAATATTATGAACAAGTAATACTTTACCTGTCATAGATAGCTCTCTGAATGGCCTCAGTTTGGAGAAACAGAGTTTGATTCTGATCAGATTTACAAGCTACTGCTAGTCATAGCAGTGCAAAGACCAAAGATTGTAAAACGAATCTGCTGGATGACTCGCAGTTATTGTTTTTGGTGTTTTTACTTCAGAATTAGACAAAGGACTCAAAAAATGATGGCTGATTTATTTGATGATCATAGTTATGATTTCAAGCGGGCACTGTCTGTTGTGGTGAAGAGAGAGCTGAGTCAAAAGGCGAAGCTCTCGATTTACCGGTTGATCTACGTTCCTACCCTCATCTATGGTCACGAGCTTTGGGTAGTGACCGAAAGAACGAGATCGCGAATACAAGCGGCTGAAATGAGTTTCCTCCGCAGGGTGTCTGGGCTCTCCCTTAGAGATAGGGTGAGAAGCTCGGTCATCCGGGAGGGACTCAGAGTAGAGCCGCTGCTCCTCCACATCGAGAGGAGCCAGTTGAGGTGGCTCGGGCGTCTGGTGAGGATGCCTCCTGGACGCCTCCCTGGTGAGGTGTTCCGGGCTTGTCCCACCGGGAGGAGGCCCAGGGGAAGACCCAGGACACGCTGGAGGGACTATGTTTCTCGGCTGGCCTGGGAACGCCTTGGGATTCCCCCAGAGGAGCTGGACCAAGTGGCTGCAGAGAGGGAAGTCTGGGTCTCCCTGCTTAGGCTGGGACCCAACCCCAGATAAGCGGAAGAAGATGGATGGATGGATGGATAGTTATGATTTCATATAGCTAATCTGTCTGGATCTCTCTCTCAGAGAGTAGCAACACATACACCACTGTGAAGTTTTGGAAATTAAAGTTGTTTTAGGACAGCAGCAATCAACTTTGGTCTTGACTCTGCTCGGACTAGCTGTTAGATTGCCAATTTGGTCAGAATTAAAATAGTTCTCCAAACTGATTTGTTCAAAAAGTTATTCACAACAGGTAAGATTTTAATTGCTCTGATCTGAATTATCCCCTTAGGCACTATAGTGTACAACCAAATACTGACCGACTGTGCGGTTTTGATGGCCACAAAGCGGTGATTCCCCTCCTTCCCACAGACGTAGCCGAAGGCTCTGTGGTCTGTGATGTCCTTGGCAATGTAGGAGATCTCATGGACTGCATGGTGATGTTGGAGGATCTGTAAAAGAGCAGAAAATAAACAGCTGACACATCTACAAAAGCGTGGAATCAGTTAAACGTGAAAGATTGGACGATAAATCAGCACTCATTCACATAGTTTGAGATCAAACTTCCAAGAACTTCTAAAAAAGGAAAAAAAAACTCCTTCAATCCCCCTCAAGAGTACACTCAGACTCAGAGTACACTAACACAGAGACCTTGTATCCTACACTGAATTGTTTGGAGCTCTTCTGCCCGCTCTGGTTTAGTCTGGGTTGGGACTGCCAAGCTGGCATCGCCTCTGGCAGATGGCACTGTTTGTCCCGAGGACAGGGGGGGGGGAGATCAGTGACAATCACAGCTCGGCAAGCTGTCGGACTTGATCACTTCATCTGTGCTCCGACTCCCAACTCACACAGAATTCACAGCCTAATATGGGACAGCCCTCTGTTAAGTCACACTAAATGTCGGCTTTGTTATTGTCGTCGATGCCAGCTGCATGCTGTGAGCAGACAGAAACACACACACACACAGACACACACACACACATAGCACACAGTCACATAATGATCCCGTGGTCCTTCAGTTCATGAAACAGAGTTGGAGCTCTTCACTTCAGAGAGTAAACATACACATCTGCTCCTTTTGTAGCTAATCCAGAGGTGAGACATGGCAAAGTGGAGTGACAGCAGTTGAACATGGGGCCATGAACACACACACACACACACACACACACACACACACACTGTAAACCCCAGCAGAGGCAGATAATCACTGTATGAGTCATGTCTTCTAAATTTAATAATTGCAGTAATGATTATTATTATGACCTCTGATTGTCCTGAAAATGACAGCTAAGGCAGTGCATGTAGACACAAACACACACACCCACACACACACACACACACACAGGGCTCATTTGCAGAGGTTATTGAATTATCTCTGGGTGGGCGGTGAGGTGACAAAGAGAGACTCTGATTCAAAGGGAGCAGAGAATAAAATGACTGCCTAAATTCAATTGCTCCTCTGTCTTTCAAGCAAAAAAAAAGCCTAAACAATAGAAGCAGTTAACAAATACAGACAATCAGAAAGCTTTAAAAAAAAGGAACTGGAGACATTTCACCAGGACACTGGGTTAAATAGGCTACTTTTGGAGCAGCTTAATCAAATGACAGCTTCTCTTTCAGCAATTCTGCAGCATTCCTAACAAAACTGAATGAGATATTAACTTCAAACTGTTTTTAAACCTCAAATGTACAGTTATGATGATGAACAACTAGACCTGAAGTATTTTACTAAGTTAATATTTAATTAAATCTGAGTCAAAATGCAGAACTATCGCTCCCAAGCGCTGTTACTCAAACACATTGATTACCTGATTATTAGCCCATGAGAGTGCCTCTGTGAATGCAGAAGTTTTGATGGTTTGAAACATAAGCCTATTTAACAGCAGAAATCTGTATTGAGAGCTGAGTTACACTTAGAAGAAGTTCTGTTTTAACGAACAATGAGTGTACACAAGTGTAGCCCCCTTAGTATTACACCTGCGCTTGTCATTTCAAGTTAGTATGCCTGCCATGAAATAGGCCTGTTTAGGTGTGTGTTAACACAGTGGCAAAACGGAAAGACATCAGTAATTTTCCCAGAGAAACAACAGTTGCTGTCAATCAATCTGGGAAGAACTGCAGGTGCCATTTCCAAACAACATGGAGTTCATCATTAAACAGAGCAAAAGATTATTCCCAAGTGGAAAACATTCAAGACAGTTGGCAGTTTATGACATTACAGTAAGAAAAAAATAAAACTTTTCTTTTTTCAAAGGACGGCCTGGAGAAATCAGTTTGCTTTTAAAAGTATATAGAGGCAAAACATTGTGGGAGTGATGGTTTGGGCTTGGTTTAGAGTCATAGGACCTGGGCATCTTGCAGTCAACTCCTCTGTAGACCAAAGTATTCCAGAGTTAAATATGAGACCGTCTTTGTCAGAGCTAAACCTTACACACATTTAGATCATGCAAAAAGACGATGATCTCAGGCGCACCAACAAAACTACAGCTGGACTGCTGAAAATAAATATAAAATATATAAATAAATAAGAACCAAGATGCTAAAATGGTCAAGTCAAAGTTCAGACCCCAACCTGACTGAAACCTGATGCTGGGACTAAGAGTGAGTATTAACTAATGCACGCAAAGTTAACATTGTTTTGTTTTTAAGGAAATAATGGACCAAAATTTCTCCACAAGACAATAATTCAAATTTATTGTTGCTAAAATGGTTCTACAAGCTCATGATTGTTCCTAGGTTTTCAACACCACTTTACAATTTAATTGTATGGTTCGGGTAAATAAATAATGACATGATGTTTATAATGTGTTGATGTTTGTCAGAATTTTTTTTCACATAGTTAGGACTGGATGATGTCTTTAAATTTGATCTGGTACATAAAAACTAAGGTTCAAGGTCTCTAAGCTCAGATCCCTTAACTTTGTACATTTTGTTTGAATTTTATCACGTCTAAACACACAAATCATCAAACAAATCTTCAAAACGTTTAATGGTGAGACTGAAATTTAGTAAGTTAGGACAAGAAAAACACTATAATTTAACCATTTAATTTGGTTGACAGCAAGATGAGTTGAACAATTTTGCCATTTATTTGATGAACCTGCTTATTACCCTCTCAGTTATGAGTAAAATGAACTTAACTAAAGAAAACAGATGGATAGATGGATGGATGTCTGAAACATCTGGCAAAAACTTTCTAATAATAGTGGTGAAATATTCTGGGTAAGAATCTGGACAATGGCTAGCTTTAATCCTGGGGGTGGAGAGGCTGCTTCTGGCAGCTACAACTATCAGATGTTGCTCCAAGTTGCTTTAATAGAATCCCTCTCTGGGGAAGTTGATAATTTGTGAAAACAGGTGGCTGTATCTAAAAGGTTTATACTGGTGGTGTGTGTTGTCTCCCTCCAGGACTTTGATATGCACAACCAGCCCCACTCACACAATCTCACATGCACACACAGCATCGGATTCCCCGAGGGACTGAGGGCTGCATGTCCTTCGGCAGTTGCCGGCCGCTGACCGAAGATTTTTCCCTGTGAAGCTGGGAGTGAGGAGGGAGGAGAGGAAGCAGCAGGATACAGTCTGTCCAACCTCCCCAGCCTTCACATCTCTCTCGTGGAGGGGAGCCTGAGGAGCCTGCTCAGCCTCCTGCCAGCAGGGATGGACTGACAGGGCAGATAGCTCTGAGATCTAATGAGCTGCTTCAATGAAGAATCACTGCACTGTACAACGAAATGCTTTCTAACAACTGAAAGTTTCTCCCCACTTTTGGTTGGACAGAAGACGAAAAACCCCCAACTCTGGCTAAGGTAAAGCACGCACATTTCCCACATACAAAACAACATCAACAAAAAAATCCTAGTACTCTATAAATGCCAGAGAATTAATACAACAGTAATACTGACTGAAAATTGCATTCATTTTGTTACCTTTTAACTTCATGTTGATGCCCAGAATAACATTTAAAATAGTTTTTATCCGAGATGTATTCCTCTCAGAGGACAACTCTGAGCGCTGACAGTGATAAACCTTTGTGTATTATACTGTTCATATTGTGAGTTTATTTGTTTGTTTTGTCTTTGAAGCACCACAGATGTATTTTAGGGGCTAGCTCAGTGGGTGCAATTACTCCTAATTAAGTGCAATGTAAAGACAAACAATGAATACATTTATATTACTATACTTCTGAGAACTAATAACTGAAACAAGCTCCGTTAAAGTTACAAATGCTTCTTAGATTAAATAAAAAGTTTTCATAAAATCTAATACTTTTGGACTCAACCTGATTCAAGACAACAGCTCACCAAACTTAACAATTATAACAATATAACTTATTTTTATAGATACTGAGCTAAAATTTGGTGCGGTCATAGCTAAGAGTCATCCACCACACATACTCTTACTACTACTGGAAGCACAAGATCTTTGTTGAGTTAATAGTTCTTTAGATTTAAAAAGTTTGTTAGATTTGTTTAGTCTGTTTAAAACAAAGGAAAACATGAAACCAATGCTGAGTTAGACAGTTAGTTACCAGCTTACTACATCTTAACAAAAACAGTAAAATGATTATTTATTTAAGTTATATAAAAATATATATTAGTATTACCGTACTTACTAAAATGTTATGTATCTAACTTGAAAATATGAAAAAAAATCTCTGAAAAAAAAAACCTGTGACTGCTTTGCTAATATAATTTAAGATGTAAAAGAAAAATAATCTTCTTGTGTGCAGTTCTTCATTTAAAAGGCAAAATATTCCAGTTCTCGCACATAAAATGCTGTTTGTCCAAATCTGCAGCATCTAAATAAAACAGTAGTGTCTTTCTGCCAACGGCCTTTCTCATACTGAATAAATGATTTCTCTAAATGATACAAAAGTAGCGATAATGGTTGGGTTTGTTAAAGAGCATTTTATATTTTCTTAATAGACTGGCTTTTAATTCAAGCTTCCACCAGCTTGAGTACGGGACTAAATTGGCAGACAGTTATGTCCTGACAGCTTCACTGCAAGCAGCTCTTTCCTCTTAGAGACCCTTTTTTATAATTAAAAGCCTAATTTAAAGCAGCAGCAGACAGTTTACAACAGCTTTGGTCAGATTAGTTACACTCTAATGTTTGGAGACATAAACACTTTTGTTTTCTAGTTGCATAAAGGCACTGAACAGCATGATGCATTTAAGTTCAAACAGTGAAGGTGGATTTATGAGACCTTGGAGGATCCCCGCACTTGTACTTCAGACGAGCAGATCTGACAGATCAGATTATCTTTATGACTGTAGTTAAAGGGTCAGCTAAGCATGGAGGAAAAGAGAGAAAAATGCACCTGCACTGGCCATTTGCTACAGATATAAACCTCAGCACAGTTTCTTCGTTCTTCTAAATTCATATTATCCCTCCACTCATGAAAAATGGATGATGAAACTAGAATGGTTTTCTGGCTGATACCTTTAAGATCAGTCCCTTCATTCAATGTCTGACCTCAAACTTTTTCACTCCGCTCGTCTCACTTTCTAAATAATGTTGTATACAAGACAAGTCTCTTTCTGCAGTATATCAGAGACAGCACACGATGCAAACTGAATACAGCAGGAAATAATCTGATTTTTGTTGGATAAAATTAAATAATTCAGTTTTCCTAAAATCAAAGAGCAGCTCTGGACTCTGGACAAGTTGGTGTGTCCAACGCGGGTTGAGGAGGGCAGCGTGTGTGAGTGTGTGTGTGAGATGAGATACAGGGTGCCCGAAAGAAAGACGTGCCGACCTGCTCTCTGTTAGATTAATGTCTTCAACATCTCGAGCACCACCTCCCTCCATCCTGCATGACCTTCCCTCCTACAGCGGAGAGGCCATTCATCCATTTGCTCACCAATACATCCATCTCTCCATCCCCCACCCCCCATCTGACTGACTGATGCACAGGAAGGGAATGAGACTGTCAAGATCCCTGAACCTAAGCAGAGTCATTCTCTGTGCCTCCCTCTCTTCCCTTGGCTTTTAGGAAGGGTTGAAGGACTGATAGTGAGGACGGCATATCTTCATAGTTAATATTAATGTGCGGAGACAGAGGACAAGGTCTCCCTGAAGAGAGCTTTACTTTGACATATGCTCACTGATTCTCTCGCTATCTTTCTAACTCTGTTTCAGTCTGTCTCTGTCCCTCCATCACATCCCTCCCTTATCAATCTTTTTCACAACCTCGTTTCCTCTCACCTTCTCTTTCTTGCCCTTTTCTCATTTGTTTTATTCCCCAACTTCCTTTCCTTTTGGTCCCCCACCTATCTCTTGTTTTTTCTCTCTTTATCACCCTCCGTCTTTTATGCTAGAAAAGCCGAAGCATCAAAGAAGTGGCGCAGGACTCAGGTTTATAAGGGTTATAAAAAGAGGTGACAGATGAATCTGACAGGGTTCAACACGGGGGCCATGTGGGCACAGGTCTGTCTAATACGAGACACTTTTCAATTACTGCAGACACACATACACAACAGGAGCATGTCCAGCTGTTGTTGAGGTACAAATCTCATTCTTAAGCACCGGGTGTTGAGCAGCAAGCTTCAAATTGTGTCCAATCCCCTCTCAAAAAATATGAAACACACAGCACATTCAAACAACACACAAAACACCTGATGATGTATTATGTCATAAAAGAGGGCTACTTTTCCTCTCAGCTATAATCTTAAGGGCAAACTCTGCCAATTTTTTTTTTTTTAAGAATAACTTATTTCGCATTACAGAAGTTTAATGTGGCACTAACTCTCAATCACTGACACTAAAAGAAAGTAACCTGTTTAGTGACAGGAAAGCCTGTAGAATTGGGAATTGTAGGCTTTATATTTCTTGCTCAAGGATACATTAACAAGTATTGCCGGTCGGGGGCTTGGAGCTCAATAAAAGCTGTCAGCGAATCCTTGGGTAAGGAAATTTAAAAAGAAATCACCCAGCACTTTTGACCACTTTTCCTTTGAGCTACGAGCACACTCAATCTGCAACAGCGTTTAATAACTGACTTTTGAGTTGTTCTCTCCACAGAGTGCCCTCTATTTATGGCAGCTGCCGTAGTTGTAAATCTCTCAGATGACAAAATGTCTCAGTGAAGCTGACAAAAATCTCCTGTTTATTGTGTTTTTGGAAGGATACAAGACTTTTTAAGGTTGCGCCCAAAACGTGGTAAAAGAAATACTGACTGACAGGAGGAATTGAGAGCTAAAAGAGAGATCTGGAAAACAGACTGAGAGGAGGAGGAGGGGGCACTGACAGTATTCATACAAGGAAGTCAGCACAGATCCCATCGGTCAGCCAGGAAAGCAGCCATGTAAGATGGAAAATGCATAATCCTGTAGCACAATATAAAACCAGTGTTGTCGCTGTTTGCAAAGAGGCAGACAATGGGATAGCCATGTTCTCTCATCTACTAAGGCCTTGTTCTCAGGGTTTCAATTAGGGCCTCCTGATTTCCCCAGGGGCCCATTCCTTTCATGGAGAGGCCTCATTAACAGAGGAAACACAAATGCAGGCACCCCCCACCACCACCACCTCCACACACACACGCACACACACACACACACCCATACATACAGAGGTGCTGCATGCAGAGGCGCACAAACAGATAAACAGACCCACATTTGCTGCAGAGCTTACCCCCGTCTTCTCATCAAAGATCTTGATCCCTCCAAAGGAAACGGTGAGAAACACCTTCTGCTTGTGTTCTCCTTTAGACCGCGCTGCTGCAGCTATACCCTGCAGATGGAGAACACACACACACGATGCAAACAAGCATATTAGAAACAAAATTGAATGAGTATAAATGGAATGCCCAGAAGGAGTCTCTGTCCCTCTCTTGGTGGATTATCTAACCAACAATATCAGCAACGAGCCACAGTCTCTTAGATCACTTTATAATGAAACCATTTACAGGCAAAAGGACAGACTTTTACTCATTTCTTTACACATTGTGTCCATAAATAGTTTGGTTCTAAGTTGATACACATTTGTGTGGCTTGATGCTGGTAATACTTTGTGTAATTATGACAGGCATATCATTTACTTACATGGGAAACCTCACCCGCAAAACAAGTAATTAAGCCTCAAAGAAAACATTTGTTGATCGAGAAAATTCCCTACGTTTCTACAAAACAAAGAAAAAAAAACTAGAATTTGTATAATGTTCAATTTTTATATCAAATGTTTTTTCTTTGAAAAGGGCAGGAGTTCAATCTTAAGAGATGCACAATTTTTCTGGTTCCATTTGGCCAAATGGCAACATTGTGATTACTGTATGGTTGTGGTAATATCATGAATGCACAGTAATTTAGAACAGAAAACAGATTATTAGTGCCTGATTAAGTGATGAAATGGAGGAGCAGATCAGGAATGTACAAAGTTAAATACTAATTGTGTCTACGCTATGGACAGATTATATATAGTGTTATAATGTAATAGTGTCCATAACAAAATCCATTCAACTATCCATTTTCTTTATCAGCTTTTCCATTCAGGGTTACTGGGGAGCTGGTGTCTATCTCCAGCAGTCACTGGGTGAGAGGCGGAGTACATCGTAAACAGGTCACAAGTCCATCACAGGGACACATACAAACGTACAAGACAAACAAGCATTCACACTCACACCTAGGGACATTTTAGAGCTATCAATTAACCTAAAATGTGTGTTTTTGGTCTGTGGAAGGAAACCAGAGTACCTAGAGAAAACCACCACAAACACGGGGAGAACATGCAAACTCCACACAGAAAGATCAGGTGTCACACCTGCGACCTTCCTGTTGTGGGGCGATAGACAAGAAGCAGACATTTACAAAACTTCCCCATTTAGGACAAATTTTGTAAGATCTGAGACGTCTTTTCAACCCAAAGTTGGTCTAACACATCTGCATTTGCTCCAGGCAGATGTCGATATCAGAGCAGCATAAAGGGACTATTCTAATTTTTACCAACTTGAGGAAATCCTGCACCCCTAAACAAGATGACTTTACCCTATTCTGTCTGATCCAAAGTCAGAAAGAGGTGCAGCAGATTTTTGAACAACTTTAGCTTTGTTTCTTATATCTCCACAGCTGATTGCTGTCTGACTGAGTGCGCAGCTGGCGGCGTACTGGCAGAGCTGAAGTGCACCAACTCAAAGAGGACGAGGTTGTGCAGAATTAGCAGAAGTTGAAACTGGAGTGATAATGTTTTTGCCCGTGTCTGTGTGTGTTTGTTTGGCTGTAGCTGTATCTCATGAATTACTAGACAGATCTGAATAAAACTTTTAGGCAGTAATCAACATGAATGTTTTTTTATTAATATTAATTATTTAAAAAACACTTAACTATATGTAACTCATTTTCAAATCATATTATTAAGTAGGAATGTATGCAACACAATGATTTTAAGCCTATATGATAAAAACAATCTTAACAATCTTAAGGTTGTGTATCAAGCTGAAATGTGGAAAATATTCCGCCATTACAACATAATCACCTGAGTAGATTGCACATTTAAAAACACACCAGTGATTTGTACCAAGAGGTGTTGGGCATCGATTAGCATGTGTTGCTTAGAAAGAGAAGAAAAGAGAGGAGTGGGAACACAGAAGTGACGGAGTCGAGCGTGAAAAGAGAGGAGCGGAGTGAAAGAAGAAGTGGAGACATGAGAGAAAAGGAGTTGATGGATTTCCTGTCCACATAAATGAGAAGGAGGGATGCTGTTTGATCAATGAGCTGTCTGTCCTCCTCTCACCGTTATAGGTCTCCGCTGGGTGGAGTTTTCACTACACGTAAACAAAACGTAAATGCAATTTTCTCCATTTAATTTTCCCTGGCAGTATGAGTTAAGGATAATTAATAATGAATGAGGTGCTCTACACTCTTTTATCTTTCAGCACATTTGCAGGAAAAACTAAATAAAATAAATCCTCTACCGAAAGATGTGACTGTTGTTGAACTTGTAAGACTTCTGCATGTATTACAAGTCATTCAATTATTTAATTAAACAAGGTCGTTAATTAGACCCTTATTTATAAATTCATTTAAAATGGCCAATTTCTCCTTGTCTTTATCCTCTCCCACCTATAACCTAAATTATTCCCCTCCTATATGACTTCTCTTCTATGCTAAATGCCCCATCTGTCTACCCCCTCCCCCCTAATTGTTCCTGTCCTGCCAAATGAGACATTCACCCCAATCCCCTTCTCATCCATATGGCTAACCTCCTCACTTGCTCTTGCACTCATCATCATAATCCCTATAAATTAAAGCATGCTAAATTTTTTATTTGTACTTGAACTTTTCTCCCCTGGCGATTTGCATATAGAAAAACCTCCAACAAACTCTGTATGCTGTGATGTATTAAACTTGCATATTTAAATGTCGCGCATTGGAATATGCATAACGCTGAACTCTTTGTGGACCCAAAACCAGGGATGGCTGTTGATGTTCGTTGGTTTTGTGAATCCTGGAACTTTCTGTAGCCACAGGCAATCATGTTACATTGCTTCTGAGTGCTTTTATTTTCTACCACGACGACATGCAAAGATCAAGAGAGCTTTATGTGCGTGCTTATTTTACTTGAAGGCACCTCAATGGAGAACAGGAGACTTTTTCTTACCTTGAGCTTCATCATCGAGTCCTGGCAGAGTTTGTCTCCGCGGGCGGCAGTGACCTCGTCCAGGCCGATGAGTTTGGCCTTGTAGCGGACGCCATCGCCATTAAAGCGCCTGATGAGAGCTTTCTCGCTGCGATCCTGCCCTGCAGACACGAACCCACACACACACGCTGCAGTCAGCGGTACAGCTTCCAGTCAAGGACCTCAATCTACCTCAGAGCAGTGCTATTACTTCAGGAACATCAATCAAGGAGACTGCTAAAGAATTCAAACTGTAGTAAAAAAAAAAAATATATAGAAAAAGTACAAGTCATAGATGTAGGATGTAAAAGGCACTCGTTGCAAACTATGAAATCAAACATAAAACAGGTTATCCTGAACTATATCAAATTGTGCAGTTTCAAATAGTTTACTTCAGGGCTTTCCAGATACAATGATATGCAATTCTGAAATGCAGGTACTCACTCAATGTAAACAAAGCACTTAAGTTAAGAGGATTAAGTCTGATCCTCATGACTTAGGAATGAGTAATAAGTAACATTTACAGCTTGTTTAACTCAGAGAACAGGTTAACTGTGGTATCATATTGTGTAACATTTGCCAATCTACTCAAAGCCTCGAACTTGTGATGGTTGGGAGGAATGGTGCTGAAACTGAATGTTTTATAGAAAATGATGTTGTGACATTTCGCTCTTATCTCGCGTATGTCCTGCAGTCCTCCCTCTCTGCTCTTCTCCAGACTGTCGACACAGTGAGAATGCATTAGTGCGTGTCAGCTGTGGCGTGCCTGTGTTGACCTTGCTCTTGTCCAGAAAGTCTCTGTGTTATCTCCCATGTTCCTCGTGGCTCACACACAATCTATAACATTAATAGAAGAGCTCCGCATAAGGATAAACTCCCTTCCTTTGTGTCATGATCATTTTTTCTGCCTCTCAGCTGCAGTGTGCAAACATTTCATCAGCACATTTTGTGCAGAGAAACACAAGTCTGACTCCACATTGTGTGTGCATGTGTGAGTAAGAGACTGTGAGACTGATAGTGAGAGGCATAATGATAATGCGGCATATTCAGATAATATATTGAGGCATTAGTTCTGTACTCTATATCAGCGTGACTCCTGGAAGGTCATAGTCAGAGTGATGGAAGGGTCCCACTCCTCCTTTCTTCATTCTTTCACACTCCCTCCATTCACGCAAACTCCCTACAGCGGTGCAGCGTAAAAAAAAAAAACCTATTATGTGGGAAGCAGAGCATCTGACTCATTGTTGGCCGACAGCAGTTTGCTACCTGCTGAACTTACCTACATTTTCACATCTGCAAGACTACCACCTGAGTTGAATCACATTTTCTGCAAATTTTGGAGAGTGAACTGTACTTTTTAGGGATTTGCTTTCCCAGCGATTTTCTTGCGGCGGGTTAACTGTTCTGTTAAAAGACCTGAGCTGTGCAACTCTGCTTGACATACAAATGCAAGCAAGAATCGGTTAGTTTGAAAATCCTGATCTCAAGTCGAGAGAATTTTTGCAATTCCCCCCTAAAACGGAGGAAAATAAACATCTCCCCCAGTGATAAAATATGACACAAAAATACTCAATGATGATGTGTATGACAGTGGTGAAGCAAGATTAACACAACTGGGTCTTTTCTAACCTACTTAACTACACACTCCTCACATGTGCGCACACACCTCAAATGTTTGGTTGTTGGGCAGTCTTAAGGTGATTGATAATGTCTGCCTGTGTCTCTGAGTGTGTTTTCTGTTTGTTAGCAAAATATACCATTGACCATTGGACAAATTTAATGAAAATCTCAGAACATGGAAGATCTCAGAAGTGGATCTGCATGTACAACTGATTAGCTTTTGAAGTTGGCTCAAATCAAGATGGCAGCCACAGCAAACTGACCTTAGCAAAATAGCCCAAAAGCCAGTGGGCAGATTTTAATGAAACTCTCAGAAACTAATTATTTGATGTACATCTATAACATATTGCCTTTTGGAATCAATCCAAGATGGCCACCACAACAAATCAACCTTAGCCAATACAAATATAGAAACACCTCACATAAGACTTACAGATACTGAACTTAAATTTGAAGCGGTAGGAACTGAGGCTCATTCACCGTTACAATACATGCACTAACAGATTACGCAATAATGTTTTCAAGCACCACATAACTTTGCCTATATTTTTGCTATAACTATAACGTGGTAGAAATTCTGCCTGGAGACTGCATAAAAAACAAAAAAAACAAAAAACGATTAGTTCATTTTCTCAATAGAAAACTACTTCAGCATGCAGGGAAAGGACAAAAACAAAAACAAGCTGGTGTTATACTGTTACATAGACGAGCGCAACATGGATTATTATCATTTATTTTGTTTTAAAAAATTAAATAAAGTTGTTTAACTCATTATTTTATTCACTCATGGCCTTGTATGAACACTTTGAAGACATTTTGCCACTGGTGTATGAACTCATACTTGTGAATGATTGAACAGGCACACTTAGTCATAACTCTATCTTAAGTAAGTTATAACTGTCTGCCCTAAAATCTTTAAAAACAAGAAAGCTTAAGAATATCTGGCCTTGATTTGGAGAAAGCAGCTTATTCAGCTGCAGCACGACTTTTGGGCTCAGATGAATTCACACGATTAAATGATCAGAGGACTCTTCTGTTCAGGATTTAAAAATTGCCTCCAGTAAATTTGATAACATGCACAATCTTTATTTATTTATTCATTTATTTGCTGCAACTGTTCAACTACTTGGGGTCAAACTGAACTAAAAGGACACTTGGAAAAAGAAACTTCCTCTGAACTTGTTTCTGTTCATATTTTTATATTTTTTTATCAATAAAATCATACTTAATGATTGAGATTTATCGTGATGAGCAACCAGTGAATTCCAGTGTGGGTATGCTGCTGCAAAATCACAATGTGCATGTCAGTTATGTTCAAACGCAACACAAAAGCAAAAAAAAAAAAACAAGTCTGGTAAAAAAAACAAAACAAAAAAAACAACTTTAATCTTATGCAGAATCTGAGGTTATCTAATGTCAGACGGTTCAATGAAAACAATGAGTTCCTACAATGTTTCTGCTACACGGAATCTTGGACTAACTAAAAAAAAAGACGAGTATTACCAGCACAGAAAGTAAACAGACAGATAGATCATTTATTGATCCCAGAGGGAAATGCAAAACCAGTTTCAAAAATACAAACCACTGGATAAAGTGAAAAAATGTGACCTTCTGTGCAAGAAAGCTGCATATTTATCTCCATTTAAATTTGATGATTTCAAGGAAATTTTGCTCAAACACGAGTCAGGAAAATTTTCACATTTCCAAGAAAAGTGTGCTGATCATTCATTTGTTCTGCATCATTTCTCTAGCAAAAAGTTTGGATTTTTAATTTTTTTTTTTTCAAATTTTCTGTGGCCTGATGATACCAATGATGATGATTTATGCTCATAATCAAACAAGTTACTCATCTCCACAGAGTGCAAGATTGGCCTGTTCAAATATAAAGATGCCTTTCAGGGAAAATGTTTGAAAATGGTCCAGGACTTAGGGAAACAACAGTGAAGCTACATGACAAAAACCCATTCCAGTAAGTAATATTTGTACCTGTATGCTAATGGTTGAATAACAATTATATAAGACCCTTCCTTTTTTTGCAGAAGGAACAATTACACACATTTAAATGGAAAACACATACAAGATTTAATCTTTTCATTTGCTTTGGTGAAAAGCACATTTTGTAACCCTGCACTGGTTTATGTTTTAGACTGCCTATATCTGTGAGAGTGTTAAATAACAATAAACATATCCAGCCACTTTTGTCTCAATGGAACAGCGGTTTTTATTTGAGTTTGACATTTAAGGCCTGTTTTGTCTTTCTCCATCTGCATCTATCACCGTTAGTGCTGCTATACTTAGCACACACAGGGGGCAGAATCAAAGAGAGATGGAGAGGTTGAAAAAAAGGCCAAGTGGGCAGCAAAGGTAGAGAGGGTCTGGGGTTATTTCTCCTGCTGGGTGCTTTATATTATTACCTTTTGGAAGCATGTTCCATGAAATACCTCCCTGTGTAACTGTGTGTGTGTGTATGTGTGTGTGTCAGCAGGGGAAAGCATTCGGGTCTGCTGTAATTAAATGTCTGTTATTGCTGTGACCCCGCTGAGCTTCAAACACATCTAATGAAAGAATCTTTCGTTTCATCTGTCATTGCTGCTCTCTCTCTCTCTCTCTCTCTCACACACACACACACACCATCACAACCTTTTACTATCACACTCACACACACACAAACCAATCCGTGGCTGGACACATGTTCACACACAGCACACAGAAACGACGGAAGAATCTTGCATAACATCTGCCTTGATTCTTTCTCAGATCAACAAACCTAACAAGTAAAACCACCACTAACAGCAGATGTGTAATATCTTATGCGTAAGAGTATCCTCAGCGTAGCGCGTGTGCGTTTCTATGTGTGTGATGGGATTTTGTATGCAGAGTTGGTCCATAACTGTCTGTCTGTTGCAACAAGCTGAGAGGGAGGGAAGGACATAAAGCCTAGAGCAAGGATGGGAAGGAGGGATAGAACGTGATGGATGAATGAATGAGCGAAGCCTCCATTGGATAAATGTCACTCAGGATTAAAGCGTTATGACAGGCACAAGCCTACTGACTCACTTAAACACACACACACACACTTCCACAGGTTATAGATGGCAGGTGACTGCTGCCACCATGGCGTTTAGCCCTTAAGGAAACCCCCCCCGGCATCGCCCCTGGCTACTGTACCCTTCTGCCTCCTGTGTGCCCCTCCATCACTCTCACCCCAACTAGTTCATCTTTCTTCCCCCGCTCCTCCACCACAGACAGGCTGCAATTCAATCACATACACTGAGTATTCAAATCAGATTTCCTTGCAATTCTTTTCACTTTTTTAACTGTTTCAATTAAAACAGACGTGCAATTTCTTAAAGCTTCGATCCCATGTTCCCATTATACGCATCAAAATTGTTTCTGAGATGCAGGAACAAGAAAAGATGTCTGAAATAAACTTGGAAAAGGCAACATAAGTCAATAAAAACAATAATTTCAATAAAAATGGCAATTAATACAGTTTTTTACTTTGTGAAATAGGCAAAAAAGATTGAAGTTGCAACATTACTGTTTTTGAAAGGAAATCTTTTTTTCGGGAATGTGAGAGGAAACACTTTCATTTACGTGTGTTTAACAATTGTTCCAAATAGACACCTGATAATACAATAACAGAAACATTTCCTGAATTTAAACTCATGCTAAATGCTTTATGCATTTCTTTTAATGACATATGTCTTTTAATAATCATTTTATTTTATGCTGTTAACAGTGTTTTGCATGAATGATACTTTTTGTATGAAAAAATCTTGTAGCTGTTCAACAGGCTCCTCTTCATCAGATTTTTAGTTTCACGATGCACCAAATGTTTTCAGCTGGTAACAGATCTAATTTCTGTTAGACAATAAAAATGTTTAAGATGTTTGAAGATGTTGATAGAAGTAGCTACTCTGTTTAAAGCTTGCTCACATGCCTAACTTTGATTTTCACTTTATGACAGGAAGTTGCTGTTGGGATTTTGTGTAATCTCGCTCAGATATAATGTCAGTAGCACATGGCTGTTGCCATTATCACCACTGGTGCATATTTGTCTCCTGCAGGCCTGGACTGTTTGCAGTAGCTGGTAAAGTGTGGAGCTTGTTTCACCATGCTCCAGATGAAGAAGCTCCCTGAGGCTCCTTAACCACAGCTGGGATGGTTCCCAACAAACACTCCACAGCTCATGAGGGAACCCGGCAGTTACTCTCCAATTAATCCTGTCTAAACCCTACTGCTGAGCATGTGTGTGTGTGTGTGTGTGGGTGTGCGTGTGTGTGTGTGCTTTCTTTTCCGTTTTAGAGATTTGTTCAGATGAAGCACTTAGACCCACTCTTACACAGACACTTTTGAACCCACAGAACAGCATGTCCCAGAAAATAAGTCACTTCTTCTTACAGCTTCATTTGGCGCCCAAAAAGCTTAGACTAAAGCATGCTGGTAGTAGAAAAACATAATCATAGTTGTCAAAGTACCTTTACTACAAAGCAGGACCATAATACCTAAGATATCTTTTGGGTATTTGGAAGGACTCAGACCAAGAGTACAAGATTGGCTCCGACTGCATTTATATGAAATGGACCTTCTTAACAGCATGCATCATGGAGCTAGATCTGTATACATGTTACAAGATAAACCTTTGACTGGTATAATTAAAAAAAAAGTAGAATAACAACCTTTGAGAATTAGGCCATACCAATCAATTCAACCGATCAAAACTTTGATTTGTTACTGTTTATTGTCTATTAAAGGCTGAAAAGTGCATGGATGCTGTACAAAAACTCTGTGGTTGTGTTAAAATTCAATATTTATCTCATACTAATGAGACAAAATCTCTAAGATTATGTATTTTAAAAAAATAATGTGTTGAAGCTGTACACTAAACAAAATTTTAAACAAACTTAAAAGTGACAAATTTTGATATTATCTGACATAAACATAAAATAAGACATTTTATTTAACTGTTTTTGAAAACTGCTGTGTGCAGATGCATTTTGAGGCCTTTTGGCAAAGACAGTCTTAAACTGGTTCAGAAGTAGAAAAAAAAAGGGAAAGAAATCTTTATGGTTCAGTGATTTTAATTAAAAAATACATTATTTTGAGGTCTTACAAAGTTGATAAGAACAACCTTTTAATCACAGCCTGTTTAAGAAAAAAATACATTTCTCTCTGCTGTGATATTTTTCCTGAAAATGGTGCTCAGATAAAATCAAAGAGCTTATTAAGCGTCTAACTTTATCTTCATTTTTTTTTTTCTTAGAGAATCGCTGGTCAGTAGGTGGTCCTTTTCCAGGTCAACTCTCATCCCAAACATCCCCTGGCTTTTGCATCCGTTACCATGGTGATTTTTACTGATAGAAGGTGATTCATATTTGTACAAACCAAGAGCTGAACTTAAAATTACCTTCCAAAGCCACTGATCTGCAGTGCAATGTCCCATATGACCACTCTTTAGGTAAATAACACTGTTATGCATCTTTCTTTCTTCTTACTTCGTTTGCATAAAACTTAACAAAAAACATATTTTCAAGCTTTCAAGAAAATATCCGTGGAACCATTAAGACTAAATTAGAATCGCAGATGGAGGAGAGCTGCGGCTCACCTGCTGAGTGTGACCCAAAATCATTAAAGGATTCTTCAGTGAGTAAAACAAGACTTCTGGCAAATCTAACATAGGTACACTTTGTCTTGCTCCTCTTAATGATCCCTCTATCTCCATCGAAGCTTTATTTTTGTGTGTGTGTTTCCTCCCAACTTCCTACCACCTGCTGTTCTGACCTGGATGACGAAGCCTGAGCCACCTGTGCGTGAAAGTGTCCCGAGGCATCCAGCTATCCTCTTTGGCAGAACATGCACAGAACAAATTAGAGCTGAAAAATACATCAGAGACAAACGTAGAACGCTGCACATTAACATCCCCCCCACACACACACAGGAGCACCCACACTCTTTGTCAAGGTTACTTTCAAAGGCAGACAGAGAAAACTCTTCACTTGATTGTACAGTCAGAGATGGAGAAACACACAAAACACACTTTTTCAATGCAACAGTTAAAGTCAGTGCTTTCATCTTTCTCGTCATTTAAGAGGTTTTATATTTGCAGCAATTTTAAAACTTTTCCCTGTAAAATGCAAAACAATGCTGTAAACAGAATCCATTTAGAGGTTGGAGATTGTTTCTGACATTTCTCAGCAAAGCTTGGTGTTCTTTTGTAAGACGCCCCAGTTTATAATGCTTCACAAAACATCATTAATAAGTGCATGTCACAAAGAAGTTATTTACATTTTTTGTCAATAGGAAAAATCTTTTAGTACTTAGTACTTTTATGTTTAGATACCCTGGGATAGTGTATAACTGTGATTGAAGTAGGTTTGACTGCACAAACCTACTTCATCTCCAACCTTTTTCTTTTTTGAGTCATCAAACAATGATGATGGTCTGGACAGATGCTGTAGTTTCAGTAATTTAGATAATGTTTGTTTTGACCTTATTTTCACACTTAATTTTAGGTCCCCAAAAAAGTAGAATTTTGGTAAAGGCAAATCAGTAGATCCCCCTCCTGTGTGATGGCTCACTTGTTGGGATGGTTGTGTTACTACTGGCCAACCTGATTTGTGAGTGCACTTTTTAAAATCTGAAAAACAAAAGAAAAAAACCCCCCACTAAGCTGTTGTTGAAACGATGAAACACACTGTGGTACATTTACACCCAGATCAGGAGTCAATTTTAAATACAACTGTGACGTGGACAGTAGGGGGTCATCAGAGTGAGATGAAACACATTTCCTCTAACACACACACACGCACACACTTTCTATAGGGGGACAAGGAGATTTAATCATCTCTTCTTTTCATTTCTTCTTAGGCCTTTCTATCTCATCTCTATTTAATATGAAACCAACAAAGGCTCTCCAGTCTCAATCCTGTTGACTTTTTCCTTTCTCATATCTTTTACTGTCCCTCTGACTACACGTGTCTCTTGGAGGTAAATCTTCTCTCTCACAAATGCATTAGGAAATTGGACTTAGTAGTGACGGCGGCCATACTGCAGCCATGCCTTACCAAATAGGCAACCAGGATGTGAAAAATATGCAGACTTGTAACTTTAATCAGAGCAGTTTTTTAAAAATATTCCATTGACTCTTTAGGAATAGCCTCTTCTTTCACTGACTGACATTTAATGTAATAATTTCATAATGCATGAAATTGTGTGCAGTTGAAGCTGTGTCCAAGCATACTGCTGGAAATGTGCAAATGAATCCTTTTACCAGATTTTTAAAGCCATGAATACATATCCTTTTCTTTTATGAATCTGATTCATTGTGAAATTGCAGGCAGGTGCATGAACACAAGGCTGATCTCTGCTTCCATCCTAACCCCTAATTAATCATTTGTAAACTGATGACACACTTTTAGTTTGATCATTAATGCACTCGCCATTAGATGCAGACCATGTCCAACATGAGTACAAAAAAATCAATAAAAAGTCCAGAAAGAAAAACACTTACTTTTGATATGTTAATCTACTTATTTGATTCATAAAGCCACAAACATCAGTTCCACATATAGTGAATCACACCTAACAGATGATCAATAACTAAATACTTCTTGTTGTCACACCTGGACTAATTAGTCTAAAATAGAAAATCACTGCACGTACAGCACCACCTGACAGCATGTCTAAAATCTGCATGCAGGAATTTGCATATAACACATTGTTTACACCACAATAGATATTTACTGTTGTCAACATTTGTACAATTTTTCACTCAGGGACTATACTGACATAAAAAACGGTAGGATTCTTTGTAAAAAGTAACTCATTTCCTTTTTTTCCTAATAGGAATGTGACACACCAGTGCATTATCACCACCTACTGGACTAGAACGTAAAACTGTTGACCTTATAAAAGTATTCATATAAGAACATGTACATCAGCAAAGTTCCAAAAGGGCTTTGTGTACATGAACACAGACACCACAAAAAGAAAAAGAAAACTTACTGGTGTGGTGTTGCACTGGTAATCATTCCAACAGATTATTTCCCAAAGTGCTGCTATGAGCAAAAGGGGTGTAAGGGTTTAAAAGTTTCATAATTCCACATGAAGAATCTTGTATATCTACCCTACATACAAATATCCAAATGTTCTAGTCTGTACGAATCTGACTTAAACAGTCTGTCTGTTTTTGGTTTGACTATGTCAGGTACTAAGTGTTTTATGACATGGCATGATTTGTGTAAAGAAAAGTGCAAGCACTCCGCTGTGTGCTGTTGAAGTTCCCCAAATAAAATGCACGACTGGAGGCCACTACTCACACACAACTAAGCCCTTGGTTATCCTTGGGTGACAGTTCAATGACTATTACAAAGAAGAATCAGAAGCTCTCCAAGAGGTAGAGAAACACCACACACTTTGTTATCGCATCCTTAATTCCTGGTCCCTGAATACACAGTTTCAAAAATAAAAAAACATATCTACTTCAAATGTGTCAAACCCATTTGTTTCCTTGTTGAGCACCAAGTCCTTCATAGCTTTGGAAGACAACTCCTCCAACCACAGCAGTCCTTTCTTTAAGCCAAGACGGGTGTGGCTAAAGAATTACCTTATCATCACTTCCAAAATACAGAATAACTTGTTTTCTTTCACGTTCTTCTGTTCCATCTGGAGTAAGGCAGCTTTTTCCTTTGTCCGCTCAACCAGGGTCCAGGAAGATGGGGTTAAACCAAAGGAGGACTGCTGATCATTGTACAGCATGAAAATGACAAAAAGGTGCTGCCATCTGCAAGAGTATGGATCATCAACTGGTGGCTCCCTGTGCTAAATTTGGCCCATTGACTCAATTCATTTGGCCCACTTATTATTACATCATTAATAAACCATGCACAATCTGATACAGGAGCTCAGAAAGGGTTAAGAGCTTTTAATAATCAGAGATTGGGATGGTAAAACACAAAATCAGAAGCACACACAGCTGAGAACTCAAACATACTGTGGATGGTTAGCTTAGTATGAAGTGAGAGGTGCTCATAGTTTGAATCCTCCAACAGAGCAAACTTCATTTTCTTGCCAGACTTGACTAAATGCAGACATCTATTTGATGTCCACAACTAAGTTTAATTATCTGTAAAGAGTGAATTTAGTTAGATTGTATCCTCTAAAGTTATTAAATTTACTTCACTTTAGTCTGTTTTTAATTTATGATGATTTTTAAAAACTTTTTCTCCATGTATCAGCTTTATGTGCAATGATTCACAAGTGAAGTCAAAAAAAGTCTAAAATATTCACATATTAAAAGAGCATCTTCCATCTTATTAGATGAAATTTAAATAAATAAAACAATAATGGTGATTTATCAGAAACGTGAAATCAAAGGTTGGTCCAAACACTGTTTGTTCAGAAAGAGAAAACGTTGATGATGACCCCTTTGGTCGAGAATCGCTCTAATTCTTTCTTATCTCCTCACTGTGAACATACCATCAATAATTCCACATCTTCAAACCCAAACTAAATGAAATTATTTGGCTTTTGTGTTGAAAGCTACTTTGTTTTGGTTTTATTGCTCAAGTTGCTGCACGAGAACGCAAAATCAGCTCAAAGGAAAAAAAGAGATGTTTATCTTTAGTTTCTTGCAGTACTTTTGAAGGTTTTCTTTTTAAAGAAAATATCTAAGAAACATGAAAAGTTAGAGACAATTATGATTTGATCCAAATCTTTGACCAAAAACTCTGTACAGCTGAATGAGAAAAGCTCACACAGAAAAATGTTCTACAAATAAACACGAGGACAAAACAACAATGTTAAAAAATACAAAGGCAAAGGTTTTCTGAAAGAACTGTTTAAGTGGACTTTAGAGAGGCTTGTTGTTAGCAGCTGTTTTAGTTGGCATTGTCCTGAATGCAGATGTTGGACCTTTTGGACTTTTTGTTCATCACATGGTCTACTTTTCACACATCATTGCTGTTGTTTGTGGACACTTTTGTACAATTATTATTGCAACAGTTTCCTGTAATTCTTCTTCGTCAACACACCGCTCCCTAATGCAGAACCAAATACATGCAAACAATTTAAAACACTGTGATAAAATTAGCAAAACTGTGAAATACATGTAAATTGTTTTATGGTTATGCACAATAAAAAGATGATATCACTATATCACACCTTTAAGACACCTACACTCCCTCAAAGAGAGTGCTGAGAGAGAATTATATCATCGCTGTCACTTATAGTATGTTTCTTATATGTCTTAGATGAGCACTAAACATGCCTTGTTTGCATGTTCTGAGAAAACAAAACAAAAACACAACAGGCTGTCTACCTCTAACAAATAAAAAATGCCCTTTTAACACAGTCCTTCATCCAGCGCAGCAGGGTGAGACGGCCGGCCTCTATTAGAGCCTGTGGGTGACATTGGGACATTTTCTTTTTGTGCAAATTATGAGCACAGAGCAAAGTGTTGCTATGGAGACTGTAGTTAGAGATGTGGTGGGCAAAGCCACATCCACCGCTGTGGTGGAGAGGACTGAGCCGAGCACACTGGGAGGATCACAAAGTCCAGCCACACGCATATGGTCTAAAAGATGCAGCAAAACAAATAAGAGGCTTAAACTGATATTTCTATATTTTCTTTCCCCTTTGAGTAGGCGTTTTGAATGCTGATTCGGCCCGGTCACATCTGAAAGCTCGGATGGAGCGAAGGAAGAGGGGAAGAGGAGCATATCATTGGAGCTGCAGCTCAGAAAGTGAATGAGGGTGAGTGGAGGTGTGTGAGGTATCTGCCTGGGGACTTATCACATCTCACCTCCTGTACCTTCGCTCTCAGGCTACTGAAGTGCTAAAAAAGTGGATATATAAAGAGATATACATCCACAAAGCTGAGGCTGGTGAAAGCAGAGAGATAGACAGATCATACACTCTAATGAAATGAGTTTAAAACAAATATTCACATAAGAAATGCACAACAAACAGTTTAGAAGAAACGGTTGCCTCTAATTACAGTTTTAATGCTGACAAAGTTGTTTCTGGTGAGCATGTGTCACTATGTGCTAGTGAAAGTAGGTTTTGTCTTCTGTCACCTCCACAACAGCAAGAGCTGAACACCAATTCAATTCAATCTCTGTCTGATTGGAGGGAGCAGATCTGATTACCTCTCATGGAAAGCACAAACCACACACACACACACACAAAATGCAGTTGTTTGTGCAGTAAGATTCCCCGGGGAAAGATATCCAAGTAAATGACTGCGGTGATTGTGCCAGATAGACTGGATGTGTGCATAATATCCACACAAAGCAGATAATGTGTTTGCTAATCGCACACCAGAGACACTCACACACAAACACAAAGGCTAACAGCTGCACAGCTATAACCTTTAACCACTCTTTTCATGCCGCTGGCTGCCAGCTACACTCCACACCCTCCCACACACCCTCAGCTAAATCCCTCTGTGGGAAAGTCGTGATTTTTTTTTTTTTTTTTCAGAGTTGTGATGACAGTCGACTGCTTGTGTTGACAGCAGAAGTTATTAGAAGTTGTAATCACACTCCCTGTCACATCACGGAAGACAGACAGGCATCACTGAATGTTTTATTTGCACATTTACTGCTGCTACAAATACAAAACTGCATAAAGAGATGACAAAATTGCTCATCTGTTGAGCAGTGTGGAAGATAATCGCTAAACAGGAAAGTCAGTATTGTTTTCGTTTCACTTTGGGCGTTAGACATCAGCAACATTCACATGATTTAAACCGCTGTTGGTTACCTGCCAAAGTATCTGCTTTGGGCAGATAAATTTACCAGTTATAGTCACTGTTTGCAAACACCTGGCTGTTCTTAGATATTCATTCAAAGCTACATAATGCCCATATGCATCTTAAAGTGACAGTTCATATCTTAATAAGTGGGGTTATTGTACAGTTGTAGAATCTGACTGGCGACTGCTGGTGAGTGGTGGCAAACACCATTCGCAAGGGAGTCACCAGAGTACCTTGTGACTTTCATTGGGGTTCTCAATTTCCTTGTGTGAATTGCAGAGGCTGGAAGTCTCATCGCTTCAATTCTGAATATGTCCAAAATAGTGCCAGAGTCGTGGCAGGTGTCTCCAACTAGAGTGGTAGAGCTGTTTTTTGACACCTGCATGGGTGCTATCCTGTGACAGGAAACATGTACGGGTCTAAAAATCATGCTGAGGATCAGTAATATTTAATTTGAAAAAAAAAAAAACGGTCCAGTTTTGCCTATCTTTAACTTTAAAAGTGTATATTAAATCCTAAATGTGGAGGCAGCTCCTAAGGTGCGTACAAAGTGGACTAAAGTGGGTATGACGTGGCGGAGGTGGGCAACAAAATAATGTGCAGAGCCTAAAATACAGTTTTGTAAGCCATGTAGACAAAATCAAATTGTGATTTTCAAAAACTGGCTGTCCAAAATGTGACCACAAGGCTCGCTGGTCACTTGGTAGCAAACTCTCAGAATTCAGTTAGACTGAAGCTACATCAAATGTTCTAACATTTTTGGAGTTGCTTTAAGACAGCAGTGAACGACCATCGGTCTTCGCCCTTGCTATGTCTAGCCATTATCGGTTCAATTTAATCAAAGTTTTAATCTATTTCTCTAATCTGATGTCAGTCAAAGAGCTATCTACAAGAGGTAAGATATTAACTGTTCATAACTTTTCCGCAGAACCACACTTCAAAATGATTGAAATGTCCTTTTTTATGATTTTGAGTTCATTCATTAAAAAATTATTAGTGTTATCTTTCTTGGTTGTGTTGAGCTTTAACTTGCATATTGCTTACATTTACTGTATGTTTAAACAGTTTAAAGAAGGGATTGAGATAAAACCCAAATGACTTTTTACCAGCTTGTTAATAAACCAGTCCTGATGCCCAGTTTGGACAACAAAAAGCATTTTTTCTGGAAGGGAAAACAAATGCAGCGTACAGGTTTATGCACCGTTTTGTCCCACTTCATGTGTATTCTGTAATTACACTCATTAAGCTACATTTAACAGAACACAGAAATGCTTCTCTGTAATGTCAGAGCAATTTTCTTGCCTGGTGAAAGTAGGGAAATACAATTCAAAGAATTCACAGAAAAAAAAGGGCGTCCATGGTTCATCATGCTTCATTAACAAGGTGGGCGCTGAGATGTAAAAGTTCTTAGCAGAGACAAAACAGTCTGCAGCTGCTGGGCTCTTCAGAAATGTCAAACTAGCTTCCTGTTCTAATTTGACATTCACATAAAAGCGTTTGTTCTGGCAGACTGTCAACTCTGGGTTTTATTAATAATGAGTGATGTTTAAATGTGCTATTCTTTTTTTTTTAAAAAAAGGCTAACAGTTTTACTAATTAGCATTTATAGGCATCTTACTGAAGTTGGCTTATCTTTTTAACTTCGAGGTCAGTTTGACAGAGAGGGAAATAAACAGCCTGGTGCAACAAGCAGAGAAGATGTAACCTATCGGCCTTTGTCAAGGATTAATTAAGATTATTTTCCAAGAATCAAGTCAGAGCAGGGCAGTAAGATAGACTAAACCACAGTTAACAAAAGCAGCAGTTATTCAGGTCACGCTGTTTAAATGCTAAAGTTCAAAGGTTATCTCAACCTTGTGATTGTGATTGAATTTCTCTTGAAAGAAGGGGCCATTGTAAAACTGACCTGAGCTCACAAATGAAACATAATTGTGTGCAATAAGGAAGACATGTGCACACAGAAGCATGGACCATGGTAGTGATTAATGTGAGACACATTGCAGTCTAACAGGTTTTTTTTCATCCCAGTCCTCTCCACAGCTCTGTGAAACAAAGGGCTGAGATTAAAAAGCTCTCATTCAGACTGACTCATTAGTCTCTCTCGCTCTCTTTCTTCATGATCCTTCTCTGCTCCGTGTCTCACTTATCCAGGACAAGGTCACGGAGGAGTGTGACGAGTGGGAGGAGGAGGAGATCTGAAGAGTGAGTGGGCTATCCTGCAGGGATTCTCACAACAGTAAAGCAACCATTTATATCCTAATGACAATCAGCGACTCAGACGATCTATTTTCATTCAAATTCAGCTACTCCAGCGAGACAGAAACTGGACAGCTGGTGAGACACAAGTGTGTGTACTGCAAAGAAAAAACCAACAGCACAAAAAAAACAACACGTTTAAGGTCCCACACGCAGAGCACTCTAACAAAGTTTTTCTATTCCCACATGCGAGCACGTTCGTTGCTTGTGTGTGGTACATGATTGCGTTTGACTTTCATCACCCAACTTGAAGTGATTGCACGTATGTCTTCTGGGAAGACTGACCCAGATCAGAAGAAAGATGAACACATCCTGCGTGAACTGAGCTCAGTGACTTTGTAGCTGAGCACATTCTACATTCCATTTGTGCAAAAAAAAAAAACAGAAAAAAAAGAAGAAAGAAAAAGCGATACAAATAAAGACGAGTTATAAGGTGAAGTGTGTGTGTAAAAGTGTGTGTGTGAGGAGAAAAAGACAGAGAGAACAAACATTTAGGTCTCAAAGCTGAAAGCAAACCATTCATCTTCTCTCTCATATGCTCTTCTGGGCCACAATCCCAGTACCAGTGTGTGCGTGTGTAGAAGTGTGTGTCTGGATCTTCCAAATATGGAGAGCAGTCTGAATGATGAACATGATCTCCATTGCAGTAGAACAATACTTGTTCTAAATAGGACATGAGAGGCATTGAGTCTTCCCTCGCTGTCTGTGTACAGGAGGACCTGTGCTTGTCTGCAGCGGCTGAGGCGCATCCTGTGCAATGAGGCATCTGCTGCAGGTGATAGTGAGAGTGTGTGAGATTCCGTGCGGTTGCGTGCATCCATTAAGTGTCAGCCCCGACAGCGTCCGGAGTTTTCGCAACATCAATCAGATGCTTATTCAGAGAAGGCTTGGCGTCGGTCTAACAGACGGGCAGGTGGCGCCGTGCAGCAGGGTGGCAACACCTCTGACCTGACACCATCCAGACTGGCTCCTTTACACCTGCTGGCTACCTGCATCTGGAGATTCTCCCACCTGGATCTGTTCAGTCCTCGCTGAACACAACATCTCAGCACCTGTCTGCTACTGTACTGTGACACCCCTACATCTGTTAGATTTCTATTAACAGCGGCAGCAGACCTGTATCCTGTTGTGATACTCAAACCACCATTAAGTGCAAATGAGGATCGTTAACGAAGAAACAAAGAAGCTGATGAAGGCTGTTTGTGTGGGCATTTTTCCTTCATCCTTTCAGAATACCAAAAAACAATTTGTGAAGTTACACCTGGAAAGCACCATTATAATTAATTAAAGGCTTAGCAGCAGGAATGCTAAGCCTTTGCCTTAGTTTTAAACTAATAACAACTTATACTGAGAAGAGAGGAGCTTGAACCATTTTGGTCAAACCCTGTAAATGACGATATGCACAATCTTATGCAATACTGTGAAATATCGCAAGATGTTTTAGTGCTCAGAGATTGTGTTAAGGATGATTCTCAGCTACTACCACACCAAACTGTAGCTCAATATCTGTAAAATTGACTGGGTTATAGCCATTTTTGAATTGGCTAAGGTAAATTAGTTGTGGAAGTCACCTTGATTTGGGGTGACTCCAAATGTTTAAGATTTGCGTCCAGTAATTACTGTCTGACAGTGTCATTAAAATCCATCCAGTTGTTCATGGGATATTTTGCTAACAGACAAGCTTGCCGCCAACAGTTAATGCCAAAATTTTAAGCAAAAAATATTGCACAATGTGTAGAGTTCTGAGTATATGTTGGAGATAATGCTCAGCTACGATCACACCCAATTTTAGCTTAATATCTCTAAAATTAGCAGAGTTAGAGCAGGTTATGGTGTGGTGGCCATCTTGAACTGGGACAACTCCAAAAAGTAGTCAGTTGTAGATGTACATCCAGTGATTACGTTCTAAGTGTTTCAGAAAAATTCATCCACTGGTTCCTAAGATATTTTGTGAATAGACAAAGAAACACCAACAGACAGTAAAAAACATTATCGTCTCTCGCTGAGAAGATAACAAAAGAAATAATAACAGTTGAATTACCTACTGCAAGGTCAGGGAACTGCTATACTGACTTAGAGTCTCTTTACATCTCTGCCTTTTCTTAACATCTGCTGCAGACTGAGTGTCTTTTGTGGCATGCAAGTGTCATATAGAGAGATTGTGTTCTTAGCAATTTGCTCCATGTTTAAACAAAGTTGCCAGCGCAACTTTTCCATGGCCATCTATGTTTGAGACACCGTGCTTACCTTTCCTCTTGGAGTCTCGTCTGACGCTGCTGGGCCTGACCGCTGGCTGCAGCTCTGTCTCTGTTGACATCCTCAGGCTCCAAGTGGGCTAGACTCCGCTCCGCTTGGCTCGGCTGAGATCTGCCGGGCTCCGAGGGTCCAGTTCACGGCGTCAGTGTGCGCGTGGGCGCCGGGTGTGTGCGTCGAGGCGCCTTGTGTGTGCGCGTGGGCACACAGGCTCATGGGAGAGGGATGGGTTTTAGCCCTGACACAACATCCCACACACACCCACAGAGATCTGGGGGGGGGGGGAAGACAGGAAAAGAAGAAAAAAAGAAAAAAAACGGTTTGCTTTAGTCGGGTACTTGTTGCAGACGAAACCAAACAAGGGTTATCAGCAGGCATGAGAATGAGCTTGTTTCTGATCTGCCTTGAGTAGATGTTGCCCATGGTAACGGACTAGAGAGACCTGCACTACACTTTGTGCTTCCTGTCAATAATGTGGCTCAGCAAGGACATTTTCTCAACAACAATCCACTTCTCCAGTATGTTTTTCTTCTTAATTATGAAGCAATTATTTAAATCAGCCTGAAAGCACTAATAATGAACATTTACTCAAAAGTTTCTGACCTGACGTCAAGAGAGTTTTATTCACTAAAAAAAAGAAATAATAACACCGGTCTCAAAAGTCAGATAATATAACATCTTTAAATGTAGCTGAAACAAAAAACAAGCCTAACTAACCAGCTAATTGGATTTCTTTGCACTGAAAAACCACAATTACCAGTAATTCATGTAAACAAATTGATTAAATAATTGTGGGTATAGTTGTGTAATTGATATCATTAAAAGGAGTTTTTCAGTCAGTCTAATTGTGACCTTGTTGGTCTGTAGCTGGTTTGTTATATCTGTCTAAAAAGAAAAGGCATCATTTTTAATCACTCACTGCCCTGAAAGGTGGGTGATCATGTAAATGCCTGTGGTGTGTTAGCAAAATATCCCAGACAAATGTCAATAAAACTCGCAGAAAGTAATCATTGGATGTACTGTACATTTACAACTGATTCACTTTCGGAGTCACCACGATTTAAGATAGTCACCCCAACGAATCAACCTTAGCCAATACAAAAATGGCTGTAGCTCTGTCAGTTTTACAGATATTGAGCTAAAAGTGGGTGTGGTAGTTGCTGAGAGTCTTCCCCAATACGTACTGCAAGCTCTAACAGATCATGAGAGGTCTTGTTTAAAACTTTGGCATGCAAGGCAGGTGATATTAATTTCTTTAAGGATGACCTCCTTCATTTTAGAGGTTCTTGTATTTATTTACAGAAAAATGTTAATATAGTATACAAGTGTTATACTATGTTTAATGCTCCAATTAGAGCAATCTTCTACTAATCTAATACTGACATAAAAATGAACAAAGACAAATAAATTAAGTGGAATTTGACCTATGGTTAATGCCAAGCTTTAGAAATCAGTCCAGCCAATTACTGATTTATGAAGCTGATTTATTTGTTAGCTTCTGGCCCATACATTTATACTATAACACATGACAGTTTACTAGATTGTAAAAAACAAACAAACAAAAAAAAAAGTGATTCCATGAGATTTTGAACTGTTGTCTTTGCCCTGTTGCAAATACATTCTTACCTGTTCTTCAGGCTATTAGAGACTATTGAAGCCCCGGAAACTCTACAAAGGTAGAGATTCCTTGAATTAAAAACAGACCTATTTTCTTTTCTTTTCTTTTCTTTAAACTTTAAAAGACTTTAAGCAGTTCCAAGTGTGAAAATACTCCTATTTTCTCTCTAAAATTAAAACTTTCCATCTAACCAAATATATGTGTATATATAAAACTCATAAAGATAAGTCATTTTCCATGTTAAAAATATTTTTAAAGGTAATGTAATCATCTGGTCTTTTTTTCTTTTTTTTTTTTTTTTTTTGGAGTCTGCCGGTGTTGTACTGAGAAAAGCACCTCTCCTGTGGAAAAACACCCCTGTTATGAGTGTGTTATCAATGGCAGCACAGATGGGCCTGCCGTTTAATTGAGTTATTATGCACAGATGTGGTTGATGCCGATAATTTTTAAAACTTGGTGAAGATTGGCCTAATAAAGCCAATCAGTCCACCTCTAAAAGTAACATTATTATTTGAACAAATAACAGTTATCATATTCATGATAACTGCAGTTAACTCGTCACCTTTCATGCCACAGTTTTAGACCAAAATCATCATATGTTGAAAAGTGATGCAGTACTGTGAGATGTCACACTCAGAGTATATGTTAGGAGTAACTCTTAGCTCCTACCGTTCCAATATTTAGATCAGTATCTGTAAAACTAATTGAGTTACATCAATTTTTGTTTTTTTAAAGTCAATTGGCTGAATTGGGTTGACTCTAAAAGTTAATCAGTTGTAAACTCTATCCAGTGGTTCATGAGATATTTTGCTAACAGACAGTCATATAGTACAAACACGCATTAACATTAATGCTCTGCTAGAAACAAACTAGAAAGTCAGTCTGCAAAATGCCCGTAAGGAATAATAATGTCAATTTTTGATCCTTAGATTTTTCACAGCAAAGTATTTGTGACTACCAATACTTACTGCTATTTCTATCTTTTTCAATCAGTAAAGCTATGAAGATCTAGGTTAAATGTATATTTGTTTAACCCTAACACTAGTTGCACTTTCTGAGTCTTGTCCGGTGCTCAATGAGCCCCTGTGGCCCCCAGCATTCTGTCCCTTCTTATCCCATCTGCTGCTACTTTAATCTGAAGTGTTGACTGGCAGTGACTACGTAACCTTACAGCCAAAAGCACTCCAATTCACACTCAGTTTTATTGTGCGAATGAACATGCACATTTACAAGCACACGCTTGGAGAAAAGCTTCTTTCTTCCTTGGAGATATAGAAGAACAAAAGCAGCATGAGACAGCTGCAAGGTGACGTGCTACATAATGAACTTGACTACACCCTGAGCTGCTCGTCACCCTTTCTCAGCCTTAACCTCTCTTTCCTCCTCCTTCTCCAACTAACACCAGCTAAGTGCAGACTCGAACAAAAAAACCAAAAGCCTGGTGTTTCTTGGGGAAGAGGGAACTCTCTCTCCTTCTCTTCCTCCCCCTCTCCACGGTGTTTCAGCGTGAATAGGAGGCCCCTGTAAGCCTCAGGCGAGAACAGATGAATTGAGAGGCTTTTAATTTGCTGCAGACAGAACAGAACAGAGTCCATTTAATTCTGCCAGCAGAGGCCATGTCGGCAAAATGCTGACAATATTCTTTATCTGGTCCAAACACACTGGAAAAGTGTGAGTCACTCCAATTACAGGCATTATCAGCAGCAGTGTTCCACCAAATGGATGGAGAGAGAGTGAGTATGAAGAGAGAGGGGTTAGAGGGAAGAGAAATGAACAGAGTGGAAAGAAAACGAGGAGTAAGGGAACATAGAGTGGGTGAGGAAGATAATGAGCAAAACGGGGTAAAAGGGGAAAGAAAAAAAAGCCAGTGGAAGTAAAATCAAAATAGACAGGATGGAGTTTGAACAGCTTTAGCTGTAACCCTGAACGTGTTTCCATCTGTCCTCCGTTCACTGCTCTTCTCTGAGTCTCTTCTCCTTCGAGATGGGAAGCCTTTCAGGCAGCATGTGGAGTTTAAGAAAGGCAATCTGGTAATCCTCACACCACGTCAGAATAAAGGAAGCCGAGAAACCTCCTCAGTTTTTTATTCTTGAGAAAAAAAAAATCTATTTTTTTTTATAAATGAAAAAAAAATTAGATTTTTTTTTTTTCATTTATATTTAAAGACTAAGGTTTTTTTTGAAGGAGTGCATATCACCTGACACCTTTCATGCCAGAGATTTAGACTAAGACTATGTTGAGAAATGACAAAATTGGAAATATTATTTTGCACAATCTCATGATGTTGCAATATTTTGCGTGATCTGTGTTGGGGATGACTATCAGCTACTACCACTAAATTTTAGCTCAATAGTTGTTAAATTCACAAAGGTATAGCCATGTTTTGTAGGTTAAGATCGATTATCCATGGCAGCCATCTTGAATTGGGTAGATGTAAATCTAACTAAAATCTGTCCAACAGTTCACAAGATATTTTGCTAACAAACAGACAGAGCTGATTTCAATAGTCATCGTCAAAGTTTTAAATCTTGCGCAAAATGTTAGCAATCAGAGTATTTGTTGAGGATGACTCTCAGCTGCTATCACACCAAGTTGTAGCTCAATGTCTATAATATTGACTGAGTTATTGCCATTTTTGTGTTTGCTAAGGTTGCTTTGCTGTGGCGGCCACCTTGAATGGGGCTGACTCCATAACTGAATCAGTTGTAGATGTAATAATCATTGATTTATTTTTCTGAGTTTCATTAACATCCATTCAGTAGGTCATGACATGGCATATTTACACACACGTGTGCAAACAGACATGGTCAAAAATATTATCGCTCTACCTCGACCTTCGGTCATGGGTAAAAACCGGAAAAAGAAAACCCAAGGCATGTTTTTAGACAACATGTTTTTTAACCCTTAAAATGAAACAGCCCCATCTTCTGCCACATCTCAAGCTAATATCTCAAAAATATATATATATATTTTTTTAAATTACAAAAAAAATCAAGTTATCAAATATCAACTTTACAGTTTCAGGGTTTTTTTTTGACAGATTTAAAGTAAAGTGAAGGAATGCGTTGATGGGGGATTGGTTTGTGAGCTAAATGTAGCAGCAGAGCAGGATGTGAACACGGCTTAGTGGGTCTGGATTTAGACAGCAATCTGAAGCAACAGCAGCCAGGCACAGAGGGGAGGAGAGGAGGAGAGAGCCATGAACGGTAAATTGGACGTCCGTAACTGGTGCGCTGCCAACAGGCGCGAGTGGGTGATGTGAAGATCTGCATGTGTGTGTGCGCGCACCTCTGTACACTTGTGTGTGTGTGTGTGTGTGTGAGTCCATAAACAAGATGCTGCCAACAGGAGTTTAGTGCCCAGAAATCATCTGCAGCAACAGGAAAGCATGCCAGAAGATTGGAAAAAAAGAAAAAAGAAAAGAAAAGGGCGCTGGCTCCTGCTCCACCTCCTCCCACCTTCTTCTCTCTTTGGGTAATTGTGTTCTGTCCATCAGGCTCAGAGTTAGATTAGGGGCTCCACTCATTCAGCTCTCCTGCCATCTCAATAATGAATAATCATAAAGACCACCTCTGTATGCTGCTCCTCTCTGACTAAACGAGCCGTCAGTCTCCCTCTTACACACTTCCCCGATGCCACCTTTGTATCCTGACACTGCCGTGCCGAGTCCTTATCACATTTCACCTCTGAGTTGTGCTTGTTGATGAATAACTACGATGGCCGTTGTGAAAAGGTTAGCGCACGTCGCATTCTGCCTCGGATCCAATGTTTAAATGAGAAAAGCACATTTTGTTTTTTCTCTTGTTGTTCAGCTGCACGACAAACAGACTCTATCAGAAGTCGTTTAGGAATCTCAAATGGTTAAAAGCACTTTTAAATGTCAACGAGCGAGCACACAGGGACGTCAAAGAGAGGAATAAACATCGATAAAAGTCTATTTTACCCAGAAAAACAGCAGAAACCAAGGATATAAAACCTACCTATTTATGAGCTGCAGATGATAAAATGTGCCTCTACTCAAGTCCAACCAGCTCAGGAGGAGACAGAGCAGAAGAATGAAACAGTGCTAAAGAAGAGAACTGAAGGAAGGGGCCAAAGATCAACTAATAGAGGTCTGAAGATATGATGTACCTGTGAGTGAATCAGATATCTTCCTGTGCGTCTGAGAGAGAGGCAAAGATATATAACTGCAAGAAAAAGACCTGGCAACGTGCTGTGGGCTGAAGTTCCGTGTCACACCCAGAAATCTGCAGCTTATCTCTGAACTTTGTCCAGCAAGCACTAACAGATTTGTTGCGTGCTTCATCCCTATCTAATATTTATCAAGACGTTAGAACTGTGGAAACCAAAACTTTCTCCAGTTAAATTTCTTTTACTGTGAGAAGTTACACAAGTAAAAGATAATTTAATAAAGCACAAACTTAAAGATAAAAATGGTTTTGCAACTGTTGGTTCACTATTATTCTTCTGTGCTATTTTCGAGTAAAAAAAAGAAGAAGGAACAGACATGCTTTGAGCAATCCAAGAGATCTAAAAGTTTTACAACTTAATTAGCTCATTAGAGTGACTGCTTGTTCATAGTCATCACTGGAAAAGATTAGGCAAAGTAAAAATTTAAAATCTTTTTAAATGTTGCTTAAACTCCCAGTATTCAGCCGCAGCCTGAGACTTCTGAAGCAGTACAGAAAACACAGGAGAAGGCTGGAAAAAGATGAGATGTTGTTTGTTGTCTACAATAAAATAAGTAGTTCATATCTTTTGAAGTGTGGTTCTGTGGAGAGGTTATAAATGATTAATACCTAATCAGTTGTAAATAGCTCTCTAAACGACCTCAGTTTGGAGAAATAGAGTTTAACTGACAAGATTACAGCTAGTCTGAGCGAGGCCAAGGCCAAAGTGGAACACAATGATTTGCGAATCTCATAAACCCATATTTCATATACAATGAAACACAGTAAACATTCATATGTTTAAACTAAGAAGTTGTACAACTTTGAGGAAAAAATTTATGACATCAACACATTTCAAAAAGGTTGGGACAGGACCATGTTTCCCACTGTGAAGCAGCCCCTCTTCTTTTACCATCAGTCTGGAGCTGAGGAGAGCAGCTGCTGGAGGTTTCAGAGGGAATGTTGTCCCATTCTTGTCTGATGGAGGATTCTAGCTGTACAACAGTTTTTGTTTCATTATGTGCCAAACATTTTCAATTGGTGAGAGGTCTGGACAGCAGACAGGCCAGTTCACCACCTGGACTCTTCTACTATGAAGCCAAGCTGCTGGAATGGATGCAGTTTCTGGTTTAGGATTGTCTTGCTGAAATCTGTAAGGCTTTCACAGAAAAAGGCATTGTCTAGGTGAGAGCATGTGCTGTTTGTAAATCTGTAGATACTTTTCTATATTGGTGGTGCCTTTTTTAGATGTGTAAGCTGGCCATGCCATAGGCACTAATGCAATCCTATCTTTTGAACTGTGTTCTCATAACAGGCAGGATGCTCCCACTACTCTTTAGTACAGAGAGAGATTCATGGTTTCCAAAAAAAAAAATTCAAACTTTGATTTCTCTGACCACAGAACAGTTTCCCACTTTGCATCAGTCCATTTTAAATGAGCTTTGGCCCAAAGAAGATGGTATTTGGATGGCTTCTTATTTCCATAATAGAGCATTTGTGCATTTGTGGATGGCAAAGTGAGCTGTGTTTACAGACAATGATTCCTGAGTTCATGCAGTGATGTCCAGAACAGAATCAGCCCTGGTTTAAACGCAGAGCTGCCTGATGGTCTGAAGATTACCAGCATCCAATACTGGCTTTCAATCTTGTCTTTTGAGTTCAGAGATTTCTCCAGATTTTAAAAAAATATTTTGATGATATTATGAACTGAAGATGAGGGGATATTCAGTCTTTCCAATTTCCCATTGAGAAACATTTTTTAAAGTTGTTCCACTGTTTTTAGATGAAGTTTTTGGCAGACGGGTGAACCTATGCCAATCTTTACTTCTGAGAGATTCAGTCACTGAAATACTCTTTTTATACCCAGTCCTCTGACTGACCTGTTGACAATTAACCTAATTAGTTGCAAAATGTTCCTCCAGCTGTTTATTATTTGTATCACTTACTTTTACAGCTTTTTTCCTTTTTTTCCCACATATTACTGACATGAAATTCAAAATGGCCTGTTTTTTAAAGAAAGTTACAGTTTCTTAATTGAAACATTTGATATGCTTTTTTTATGTTCCAGTGTGAAAAAAAATGGGTTTATGATATTTGCAAATTGAATGCAACATCAAATACTATTCTATACAACATACCAACTTTTTCAGAACTGGGGGTGTATAATAATCCTGCTGGAACTTCCCCATGTCAGGTTGGGTGGCGATTGCGGTGAACCCAATGCGCAGACTCATTCTGGTTCCAGGAATAAAAATAAATTATTTAAAAAGTAAAGAAAAACAAAAAGCTGATGAGGCAGCAAAACGAAACTAAATACAAAACATAAACTAAATCTATAGTCTAAGGCAAACATTAGGTGACAAGACAACGAGAGAAACACGACAATGGACCAGCGACTACATTAAGGAAATGGCCAGGTTTTAAAAGCAGAGGGTAATTAGGGGAAGTGGGCACAGGTGAGTAACTAAAATTACGAGCAGGTGGAGATGGGAGTGGCAGGTAAACAAGTGATGACAGAGGACAAGTGAATAATGACATGAAACAAAGACAAGGAGCAAAGACTGAACAAAACCCAGACTAAACATAAAAGCAACTAAATAACAAATTAAAATAAATAATAAACCCAAAAGAAAACTCGAAGAACAACCCAAACAAAACCCAAAGCCTGACACCCAAGGCTACTATTTCCTCTTGAAAACAACCACAAAATTCTTTGTAAATAATCATGATATGTGAAATTGACAGCAATCTAAAAATTTACAAAATAGCATTCACATGAACTACTACGTAATATTTGAGATTGTAGTTTAAAGATGGCAACGATCTACTTTGGTATGGAGCCACTCAGACTAGCTGTTAGTTGATCAATTTCTCTAAACTGGGGTTATTCAAAAAGCTATTTACAACAAATAAGACATTAATTGTTCAATAACCTTTCCACAGGATCCCACTTCAAAAGATCCAAACTATAACTTTAAATCAGAAAGAAAGTGGCTTTGTTTGTGTTTCAGCAACATTTCTATAATGAGTTATTGATCAGAAAGTTTGTTAACCACAGCATCAGAACAAATTTATCGGCCACATCTCTCAAAGTTTTAAAAAATTGCACGCTGATGTTGTTGTGATGTTACAGTCTGTGTCACTGTGCACATGACCTGAGCCATCCAGCAGCTCATGCGGGTCAAATTGGATCCGCACAGAATGTGATATATTTGAGTCTGACCGGCTGGTCACCTGTCATGGCCGATCAAGCTGAAAACCAGATGATTCTGGTCATGGGCTGAGCCATTGGTGCAGCTCTGGTTGAAGGAGGAGATTGTTAACGTTTGGCTGCCAAGCAAAGACACAACATCACGGGTCAGTGAAGCTTCACCCACGGAGAGGCAACTGTCGAAACGCATATGATCACAGTTCACCATACCACGGTATCACTACAGCATGATATCCCAATCCTGTGGCACTGATATAAATAGTTGATGCACTCCTACACCACATTAGCAACATTGAATTTGAGATCATTCTTCTGGAGGATGGAGGAGGCAACAGTTAGAGATGTGCCACAAACAAACAATGCTTCAAAGTTCTTTGAACTGTTGCTCAATGCAGTCTATGGCCTATATGTTCAGCAGGCCTGCGGCCAGCACGACAACAAGCTGCAGGGGAAATATAAAGGGCCAGAGTGGCGCTGAGTGCTCCACATAACCCCCTGCCTGCATGAATGACTAGAAGGGAGCATTCAGAGGAAGCCTCATCAGGAAAAGGTAAACATATACTTACCCACCCACAATCTCCTGCCAGAAATAGGATACCCCCACAAGGATGGCAGAAGCTTGTGCAAAACACAAAAATGCGTGCACACATCATCATTTTCACCTAACCTATTTACAGACACAAGGATGTAGATATCAAAGCGCCGCACCGTCTTTGGGGAATTCCTTCTTTCTCATGTTTTAAGGGGAAATAGATGAAAACAAATCTCATTTTCTCGGCACCTCCCCTGTGAATGTGTGCGTCTTCTCCGCCTTGTTAATGTGCTAAAATGTAAATCGGTCCTTTTCAAATGAGAGCCTTTTTGGTGCAGAGAGGAAGCAGTGGCTTTGCTGACAGATTGTGGATATGCCTTTATTAATAAAACTAACACTTTGATTCCACGTCTCTTTCCGTCTCTTTGCCTGATCCCTCAAATCTACCCCACTCATCTCTCCTAATACCAGCTCAAAAACTGCACTGAGGGTGATATAGCAATGTCTGGTTTAATTAAGCCGTCGTTTTTCTCCTCCTCATCCCTATCATTTCAGATGGCCTTTAGTCAGCTGTAAAAACTGCATCTTACTCCTCTTCTTCAACACAAAGCATCATGTAGAGATAAAACTTTGCCTCCTCCCCGTTCAGGAATTATTCAGTGATTTGTGGAGGTTCGAAGCGAGCAAAAATCGGCAAATGTAAGCAATATGCTAATGGATTTTTATGACCGACAGAGCACAAACACACAGCAGGCTTTGTAGCCACCATTTTCTTGACCCTTTCGATACACATTAAGACAATTTTTATTCATTTTCATGCTGTCTTACTTATTTAATTTTACGGTTGAGCAGTGGATGAATTAATAAATAAATTGTGTTCAGGCCCAATAAAGAGACAAGACAAAATGTTTGTCAGTAGAGGTCAAGAACCCAAAACATGCTCTCACTTTTGAAGTTTGGGTCTGTGCGGAGTCTGTGCATCCCAAGCAGCTCTAAAACCATAATCACTGCACTGTAGCTCACTGTGGCCAGTTCAAAATGCCCACTCCACAAGATTTAGATCCCTCACAGCCCCTCTGAGACCCCATCAACAGGCCCGGAGGTGAGTGATGGATTTGCTACATCTGTGGAGTAGAGGAGAAAAGAGACGGACTGTGGTGCATAAAAATAGAGCAAGCGTCTAGCCGAGCAGAAGACGGAGACTTAATGAGGAATGCAATCATCAATTATTCAAAACACTTAATCATGATCCCGCACAGTGCTGTTGCACAAACACACACGTGCACACGAAGCACAAAGACTTCTCACCGGCATATGAAGATCAGTGGAATGAACTTCTGGGACTGTGACAGACATACAGGGAATCTTAACATTTAGTTCATTACTAATTTAGAAATAAAACTCAGTTTCAAAAGGTTTTCTGATGGTTATCTGTTAAAAGCATATTCTAAAAGCTTAATTTAGCAGCTTCTAAAAGAACTACATATAATAAATACAAACATTAAATTAAAGGGATAGTCTGGACATTTTTTAAATGATCTTTTGTCCAACAGTTATCCATAGTTAGGACTATACCAATTGTGACATCAGTCATAGAGCACAGAGTGTTGAGAAAAGGGCAGACGTCTTTGTCCAGGAGAACAGCCTGTTTTTCAGACTTTCTCAAAAACAAAATACTGGTGTGGAAAAAATGGTACATTAGCTAATATTAATGACATAGTTTTTTTACTTTCTCGCTGTTTTTTTTTAACCAAGCAACGTCTGTGGTACTACGCAAATGTGTGCTGAGAAAAGACCGGGTACATGGAGCTGAGGAAAATGTATCAGTTTGCCTAATCAGCACATCTAGTAAGTTTAAAAGTTTACTCAACTCCCAGCAGAGTGGAGACTGGGAAAAGTTTAGAGATGGATGACCATTAATTTGCAACCCGAATTGTCCAAATGTAAGAGTTTGCTAAAAAGAAAGATAATTAGCTGTCGTTGGTAATATTGGGGTGGGTAATATGTGTTCTACTAACAGCCACATGAGTTCTGAATCCACATGAGTTTACCAATAAACTCATGTTTTTATTTTAATAAAAGGTATTTTAGCTAAAATTGCAGAGGAAAAAAGCTGGAGCACATCAATTCCTCACCAACTGCCTCTTATTATGTAATAAAACAGTGATGGACTTTAGGTTGTTAATGCACATTGAAAAGATAAATGTTTCTTTTTCTCTTAGTTGTTGTTTACCCTCTGTGTGTTTTAGCTTGTTATGAGAGGATCATGTTATTAATACTGCAACAAGTATGAACAGAAGCTGCTTGGTTTATGCAGCTACAGTTAGAAAGCTGCTCTGGAGCTGCATGAGCTGCTAACTTCAAGAGCAATGACACTATGATTACATGTGTTTCCTGCTAAAAAAAAATCTCACTTTGGAGAATGAGAAGTTCTCATTAAAGAGTGACAGCTAGTCAGACTGGGACCATTACCAAAGGGGGTTCATACCGTCTTGAAATAACTCCAGTCAGCAAAATTTAATGGCTGTTCATGCAAATGCCATTTAATAAATCTTTATATTGCCATCACTTTTGGATTAGACAGCTATTAACATGGAAGTGAATGGTTATTTGTTCTGTGTTTCTGTGAAACAAGTAGCAAAATAAAATGTGTTAGGGCTCTTAGAGAGAGTAACTATTTGATGGAAATGTCTTTTCTAACAGTTCAAATAAATAACAGTTTTATAAATTTATAGTTGTACAATGGTTTACTTTTATATCAAATAAGTGCTATTGTCGAGGACCTTTAAAAGACCTTTGCAAAGTGTGTTTTTCAGGAATCAATATTAGTAATGGACCGCAGATCAATTTGTACTTTACTGTAAAAAAAAACATATACTTCTATGTAAATAAACACCCAATGCAAAACTGACAGAGGTGTAAAGCCGTATAAGATAATGTTCTCATGACCTGCTTTAAATTTTTTTTGACTGAATTTCTTTAAAGATGGCAGAAATCTGCTTTGAAACTGGCTCCGTTCAGACAAGCTGTCAGCTCAACACCCTAGTGAGAATTTCTTTCTGACTCTTTAAACTGAGATTGTTTAAGCTGCTCTATACTGTGACCACTGATAGTTCACTCAGCAGAGCAGGAGCTTTCACATAAAATCTGTCAATGTGGCACCGCCCTGAAATTTTGTCAAGTCAGGGTGTTTATTTGTGCTACAGAAACTGCTATACAACAATCAATGAATGGGACTAAAATGTATTTTTTCAAAGGTTGTTCCACCTCTAAGACTGAAGGAACTTGCATACATTTAGAGAGAACTGCAGCTTGATATCCCTTTAATACTGTTACAAGATGAGACAAAACGGTATTTACTTAAATAGTAAGTAAGTTTAAAATTTTTGTCTAATTTTGAATTTAAACAAATTTGATAATGTAGTTAGACAGAACTAGGTTTATATAAGATTAAATAAATAATATGTCACCACATAAATGTCCACTTGTATCCACAAATGCTGTCTGCACTAACTGCACCTGTGAAATACCGTGAAATGATCAGTGAATGAGGACTTAAAATCTCAAAATGACAAAAAAATACAGCATGTCTCCCCCCGTTAATAAGATACCAAACTTACAAAATTCATAAAACTATTTTATTTTGTTTTTGAAATAAAGAACATCTTATAACATCCTATTCCCTGCTGAAAAATGAGACATTGCATCTGTCACTTTCAAGCTGAACTTCTCTACTTTCTTTGCCAAGACTTTGCTGAACAGATCCAAAATTCTGCAGTAACAGCTCTCACAGAAACTGGAAAGAAAGATTATATTTTCCCATATGAGTCTATCTTCATTGACTTCCTAGAATCCAAAATGAAACTTTTAATCTTTTGCCTAACATGCAAAGCCCCTAATGACCAAGCTCTTTAGGAAATCAAAGCACCATATTTCCCCAATGAAGCACTTTCGGAGTGCAGGCTTGCTTGTGTCTCCTAAAGTTTCTAAATGTAGAATCAGAGGCAGAGCCTTCGGCTATCAGGGTTACAGTTTGGTTTTGGGGGGCAGACACTCCATAACGCAGTGACTACTTCTATTCCCATTAATCTTTATTTGATTAATGAATTACATAGTCACCCGCCAAACGTCTGATTCTGTCTGAGATTTCTCCTTATTTACTCCCAGCTATTGCTAACTGCTGTGTAAAAAGTAATTATTGTCTTTATCCTATAAAGTACCCCAGTGGACATTTTTAATATGGTGGGTGATCTTGATCAACAATAGCTGCATCACTGGTGGTGCCAAGTCACACTAAGAAACCCTTAAGGTGTGTTGCTAATGTCCTGGTACCAGATACTTAAGGGCGCATCTGGAGATTGTGTACTCTTGTATGTGATAGATTTGTACAAACCCAATGTAATGATAATAACTCAGCCCATTTGTAAAGTATTCCTGCTTGGAGAAGCTCTTATGAGTGTTTCAAATAGCACTGTTCTTAGTCTCTACCCATGTTTCAAGTGACAACAGAAAAAAAAACAAAAAATCCAAAGGCGTGAGGATTTGATGGCAGCAGAGAAAAGAATGCACATACTAAGAGAAGCTAAGGATGCTTTAAGGCTAAAGCTTCAGCAGTGACAGCCTAAAACCTCTCAGCTTGCAAACCGTAGCTGAACAGCACAGTAACTGCAACTTGAACCCAAAACACAATGGTTTCCAACTCCGTCAGTCTGACTCGCTGCAGGGGTTGGTGCAGACTCTCAAACTCTGACCACTGAGCTCAGTAAGAGAGCAGAAGGAATGCCTATGTTCAATATGCCCCTTCAGCAACTTGGAAGAAATTCCCTAGGGGGTACAAGAACCTCCTCTGCACCCCCCTTCTCACCATAATGTCTGCAGCCACCGGTGCCCATCAGTCAGTCACAGCTCCTGCATCCTGTCTGTGTGTCTAACCATCCCGACGAACTGTCACAGTCTCCTGCTCTTCCAGTTTAAACACAGACAGCCAAACAAAATCAATCTTTACTGAGTCTCTGGGTTTAATACGGTCTTGTTGTTTCTTATGGACTCTGACAGGACCATCGCAACTTCACAAGTGAGTAGCTGCAGCTTCGGTGTCTGTCCATATGCCTTTCTCTATAGACAGACATGCAGACAGAACAAATGCATTGTGATTAGTTACAACCACTGCGATGTCTGATGCCATCTTTACACACTGAATCATCACAGGATTTCAATTCTCGGGACACAGTTTGCATACCTTACTTTTTTTTTAAATTATTATTTTTTAACTTAATGAAAATCATTCAGCCAAACACAAAAATCCCCCCCCNCCCCCCCCCGCCCCCCCCTACACACACAGTGGTGATGGGAAAAATCCTAAACTAAATGAGGAGTTTGCAACACTTCCTGGAGGAGAAACTTTCAGGCAGCTCCTGAAATAAACCCTTTTAGCGCCCCATGGTCTGTTGGGCTGCTGTTGTGTCAGAACTCTCACAGAGAGTGGAGGGGCTATTGGCATTCACCTCCCTGTGGGGCTCCGAGTCAATACAAACCTTTTAAATCTCAAAATGCTGTGTGGGTTTCCGTGTGTGTGTCGTTTCTAATGCGTCTATCTAAAACAGAGAGAGAAGGGAGGGGCGCTGAAATTCAATAGTAATTTTTCTATCAGTGAGAAGTCAACTAAATGACGTCACTTGTTTCGAGAGATGCATTAGTTGGTGAGTGCATGCAGGTAGCGGAGCAATATTAGTGTTGCGCATCCCTGCTTGTTTGTGTGGTGTAGGTAATCTTGGTGTACTTAAGCAGAGTCCCTCCCTGTCAGGGCCCACTCTCTCAGCTCCATCCATCATAATGTAGCTGCTAATGATACCAATACATACAGGAGCACAGAGGGGCCAGGAAACCAGGGGGAGGAGGAGAGAGTGAAAAGCAGAGAGAAAAACACAGAGGGGGGAGAGAAAGAAGAGAATAGTTGTGAGAAATGTGCAGCAGGCAGCAGAAATTAGGAGGCAAGGCTCATGAAGAACTTTGGTGTACTTAGTTTATTATATATTAAGCTTTTGGTCATTGCTGCCATGCCAGTAACACTAACATGAATTTGCATTTGAACTAATGAGAGAAAGGGTATGTGAGGAAGGTGGGAGGTGGGGGGTACTAGAAGAGAGGATGCAACCAGCATGAGGAAAGGAAATGTGCTGTCACAGGCTGAAGAGTGGAAGGCTCTATGTGTGACTGGAATGGGCAATCTGATTTCCTTCTTTCTGTTTTCAAGCACCAAATAAAAACAAGCAAAAACAGAGAAGAAAAACACTGCCAACTGCTAAATAAACAGGAAAAAAAAACCAAGGCTGAATTTCTGTATGTGAGCCCCATTGCATCTTTGAGTGGGAATTCTGCAGCCGGTTGATGCGACTTGTTCAACACAACCTCTCAGTCTGTTCTCTGACAACAAATCAGATTTGAAGAAAAACAGAAAGAGAAGCATTCATATTTGAGCTTTGTTTTATTTCTTTTTTCTTATTTTGCTAGATAAACTAGTAGCACTTAAGAAATACTGCAAGCAGTAAACCAAGTTTTATAATTCACTGCTAGCATGTGGTTAAAGATGAAAGAATGAATTCCTATTCAATATTGAACAGCGCTGTCACTGAAATGGACAGAAAATGTTTTAGTGAAAGATTTCTTAGAATACTTAAAAATAAAATAAAAAATAACAAAAAAATGACATATTTAGTCGTTCTAATGCTACTTTGACAATTTGAAGTATTCCTACAGATTTGACCATCAGGCCATGTTTTGGTGTTAGAAAAGCCAGGTGCCTTTATTTTTCCTACATAGATCCCAAATGACCTCAACCAGTAGCTGCAGCTATCAAATCTTTTATTTATTTATTTATTTTTTAAGCTATGCTTAATATTGTCAAATTAGTGTCTAAAAATAATTTTGTTTGGAGCTACATTTCTCTTTCTGAGAGACTTTTGTTGTGAATGCATTATCAAATTAAAAACCCAGCTACAGAGGGAGGGAGGGGGGGGGCACAAGCCAGCATAAGTAGGTCAGCAGGGTGCCGGTGGAAACTGTGCTACTGTTGACCAAAGACAAAGGAAAAGTACAGAGAAGAATGGTAGGGATGTATGGAGATTTCTTTTTTTTTTTTGCCATCAAGTTGAGCCCACGGATAGACTGATGTGTGCGTGCATATTAAGCTGAGCAAACAATAATGTGTCTGCTAACAACTCACGCTTCTTTACAACATTATACATTAGATGACATATGAACTCATAGTATTATTAAGAAATAAATCAAACACAGTGCGCTAAGACATTTCCAATAAACAACACAGAATTCACTGTGGAAATATAATATCAATATGAAAATCGAGTAAACATTTTGGACATTTATAAAAAAAACAACTTATTTTTAATATAATGGGACTAGATAATATCTAAAATGTGAGTTTCTCTCAATATAAATTCTGACTGGGAAGATTTCTGCAATATACATCCACTCTGACCAATAAATGTTAAGTTATCCACTTTAACTTTTTAAGGATTTATAGATAATCTAAGCTTATCTTTAAACTTATTTTTTTCAGTGTTGAAAATTGTATCTTCTATTGTCCCCTTTCAGAACAGCTGTTAGCTTGTTGTGCTTCTCAGAAATCCTTTTTGGTTCTCTAAACTGAAAACTGTCTATTGCAAATAAAGCTCTAATTAGTTATAAATACTTTTCACAAACTTCCTTTAAATGAGCCCCAAATTACTTCTTTAAGATCTTAATAAAGTCTAGATCAGTCAAGAGTTTTTTTAGTGAGAGAAAAGGCTGGAGAAGTCCCCCCTTTCTTATCATATACTCTCATCTTATATTTTCACTTCCTAGAGCAAGATGAAGGCCAGCAGAGGTTTTAAATGAGCCTATCAGATGCCTCCAACAGCAAAAGGAGAATTATGAATAATATGCTAATAGACAGGAGATTAAGATTCGTAGCTGGGGGCACCAAACCAACTTCACACACTCTCACACAGTAAAAGCTTTTATTCTATGATTACAAAGGACAAAATGATAATAGTAGATCTCAAGAGCAGAGGGGTCTTCGGAGAATGTTACAGTGTCTTCATGAGGCACATGCAATGAGGAGAATTACCTCTTCTGTGAAGTTCAATGTGACAGAGATAGTAAAAGATGCGGGTGTGTTTGAATTTTGTATAACGCTGAAATGATGCGATAGACAACAGAGGACAATTTACTCAAGGGAAAAGTACACACCTAAGGAAATCCCTGCTTTCCTCCTAAGGCATCCATCTTTTTTCAACCTTACTGTCATCCAAGAATAACACAAACAGGTGCAGCACCTCTGACCTCACACCCTCCAATCTCCTCTTCTGTGATCTTCTTTTAACAATGTGCCCATGAAAAAAATAATTCCCTCCCTTCCTTTTGTCTCTCCTCTGTGTTTCGCTCGCTGTCTGATTGCTCATCTTTCTTCATTGCTCTGCCTGCCTCTCCCATGGCTTCCCATCTGTACAGTACCAGGTGTGCTGCTTGTATGACTGATGTGTTTGTTACCTGTAGCGGTGCCTGCAGCCACGGTCTGCATGGAGGATAGCTGCCTCTACCTATCTGCTTCCTGACTTATCGCTCTGCTCTCTTTGTCTCCTCCCTTCTTGACTCCTTCAGATGGCAGCAAGAGAGGAGCAGAGCAGTGGTGGAATGTGTTAGGAAAGCTGCAGCAAGCTGTCACGTATTTGTATGTGCGTTTGAATGAGCTTTTAGCAGCCGTGCTGCGGTGATGTTTTTAGTTTGGCTAATTAGTCTCACCGGTATATGCATACACATATATTAGGCCATATGGGTGTGTGTAAGTGTGTATGTTTGAGGGGAGGGAGGGGGGGGGGGATCACTGGCCCATCTTATTAGTCTCACAGGTGAGTGATTAAATGCTCTGCAACACCTGGAAGTGTTCCTCCTTTGCCATCTCTTCCATTTCTGCTGTTGTAAATATTAATTTGGGCATGAACCAATTTCTGGTTTCAAGGTTAACCACGGAACCAAAAAGTCACAGTTCCAAAAGCACAATTTTTTTTGTCATACTGTTCCTGTGGTTTAAACTGTTTTATATACATGACAGAGACAGCACAGGGATTTCTGGGGTTGTGTGCACTGTAGAGTAAATTCACCTCCTTCATTTAGTTTGTGCGAGCTGTCAGTCAGCCCTAAACAGCTTAACACCAACAAATATATGCAAAGGCTACATATAAGGTTGGGCAATATATCTAGTATATCCATTATATCACGAGTTTTCCCATGTGCATGATCAATAGTGACTATATTTTGAATATCAAGACTACGAAATAAAACATTAAATAAAACCTGCGGTTTAGAAGTTTTTTGTGAAAAACCCAAACAATCATGACTTGGTTACCAGAGGAACACCACTTATTACTTTTTTTAATAAACACTATTTTAAAACAAATGTTTGGAGCAAGCTTTGCTAGTTAGATTGTCTACTAGTTTAATAAAATGTTAATGCAGGCTCACTAAAGTATTGCCACTTTAGTAGTAGATTTACTTTAGGGACAGGCAAGTATGAGATTCTGATGATAAATGAATGATATTATAAAACCATATCATTCAGAATCTTATACTGACATAAGATTCTTTTCAGCTACATCCCTGACAACTAGCCACAGACTAGCCACATTTGCTGCGATATTGCATTTTGGGACAGTTTTTGAATGGCAATTGGTAAAAATCGCTGTGTCAATAGAATATACTGTTTGCCAATATTTTGGTGGTGAAATTATTCTAAAACCCAAACCAACGAGCATTCAAGGATACAAACATCCAGAGATCCTAATACATTAGTCTCGATACCTTAATCTCTCTCTCTAGCACCCATTTCACAGCTCTATTAGCATAATAACATAAATAATAAAAAGATCAATTATACAAATGAAGATATAAACATGCTGTAAAATGCATCAGCAACACAATCTTTCATATAAACATCAAACAGGAAACTGGACAGATGGATTGTTTCATAGCCACAGATGAATGTAAGGTAAAATACCAGTGTTCACTGATAAAAGGTTTTTATCAGCTAAAAGTCTGTTTAACTATGATTTAAGATAAGAACAGTTTGTATTTGTGGAAACAGCCTCTGTTTTTAAAAAAAAGCTGACAAATTATGGTTTAGCAGCAGATTCAACGATGTTCACATGTAATGACAGGTCAAATAAACACTGTTTGTTTAAAGAATAAATAAAAAATCAGAATAAATCAGAATAAAAAAAATTATATTTGCCACACCAGCTAGGCTTTACTTTCTTCTTTTGGTTTTGAATAAAATAAATAGTATTGCTGTATAGGACCAAAGATGTTTGCACCAGTTTTTGTATTAGTTTGAAAATCATTACATTTCTAATTGCAATGGCAACATTTCTAATTGCAATTTGAATATACAGTAAATGTGTAAACTGTGTCTCACAAAACAGTTAGCAGGGTCAGTGTTTTACCCTTAAACCCTACATTTCCACATGTCAGAGTCTTTGAATACAACACTGACCTCCAGTTGCTCCCAGTAGTTAAATTGGTTGCTTTGCAGCTCACAGTAATCTGTGTGTCTGTGTATATGTGTGTGTTGGGAGGGTGAATTATAGGCAGATTGTGTATGGCTTTGTTCAATTTAAAGTCCCTTATGACTGCTTGAGATAAAGCTGCAAGCAATAATAATTAGGTGATACTATTGGGTAACCAAGAATAAATGGTGGCACCTGCGTATTCACAGAAAGACCTGGAGGTGTTTTCATATTTCTAACAAGCTGCTCATTTATGTAACTCAGACTTAGTTTGCTGTGGAAGTTTTAATTAATGCCCATAGAGCACAACTATGGATGCTCACCCCAGTTCTCACGAGAGAGTTCTCTAATAAATGTTCTCATCAGTTTCATAATTTATTAAGTGCCTATTTCAAATAGTCCAGTGGTGCCTTGCAGGCTCTGATTTAATTTTCTCACATGATGATGGTAAACAGTTTTGCTAGTACAGTAAGCAAATGGCTGGGATGAAATTTGTAAATAAGTTTAGAGAGACTGGTCATAATAGTGGTTCTCAGAGTAATGTTTTCTCTGTTTTGCCTGGTATGGCAAAAGAAAAACTAACCAATAAGTATTAAAATCTACTCATGCTCATGCACATGTTTGCCCACTAGCTATGCACCAGGTCTCTGGTTTCAAAGTATACATACGTACCAGTGTTTAGTCACAATTTCAAAACCACTCATTTTTTGTTATACCATTGCTGCAGTTTATATTCCATGCAAGGTTTTCTCCGGTTGTACATAGCATGGTGTAGCATCTCCCTCCATCATCTGTTGCTGTAAGCTGTCACTCAGCTATGGATGATGGGCTCCTAATGATATTTTACCAAAAGCAGAACAACCAAACATAAGTAATATTCTGTGTAATGTTTTTTAAAGAACTATAAGGTCCAATGATTTCCACAATGTGGAAAAAAGTGGGTGGAATTGCAGAATTGGATGTTAAAAGTGGAACTTACTGTATCTGGATACTTAATAAATTTGAATTTCTCTTAACAATCGAAGTGTTTTTCTCGCTTTACAACGTAGTTCACAATGAATGAGAGTATTTTAGGCCGCTGCAGCCTCCTGTCTCTGTGATGCAACGCTGCAAAGACGTCCACAAAAATGACAACTTTTAACACTAGACACAAAGTTTATAGCAGAACCATGTCTATAATTTGGGAGAACAACTTTTCAGTAAGTTTTGTCAGCACATAATTGCAACCGCAAGAAAACGAGTGACGACAACGCAAACAAAAGGTTATGTCAAAACAAAGAAGAAAGAAGCAAACATTAATCTGTTTAGCAAACTCACTCACATGAAAACACATCTTCAGATGTGAGACGTGAGTTCAACTTCGCAAGTAAAATAAGGTATTCCACTACAAAAACAATAAAGTTACAAAGCAGCTCGACACTGTTCAGCAAGACTTTCAGGGGGGAAAAAAGTTGCTGTCACCATCCATTATTAAATTATTGAATGTTGAGCTGAAACGCTTTTGCTGTATTCTTGTTCAAATTTGTCGAACTTCATAAAATCTCAAGTTTTTTTGTATTGTTATTATTCCACCTTGTAATAAGCCACTTTTTGGGAGAAAATCTAATGTTACATCATAGGATTTATCTCATAATATTTAGAAAAATAAAAACAAAGCATATCATACATATATATATATATATATATAAAGTCATCTGGCTCTATGACACTTTTGAATTAAATTAATACTACTCATTAGTTTAAACCCTATCAGACTTTTTAACTTATCTCAGAAAATTTAAGAAACAATGCGGAGGTTTTTAAGAACAAGATAAACAAAAATCCACTATGTTCGGATGAGGATGTTCATGCTCACAACCTTCCAACAGGAAGGATTTAAATTACAATAGGCAAAAGAGACTGCAAGGAGAGGAAAAAATAAAAGCCCATTGGGAGCAGTGCTGAGGTTGTAGGTTCTGAGGAATGGTTATACTCCCAGTAATACACTCAAACATACAGCCAGAAGTACCCAAGCATGTAATCAATTATACACCTATAGTCACAGTATGAGGCAGCATGTTGTGCAGAAAATGGCAGAGGAAGAAACAGAACCACCCACTCTGTTATTTAATAAACCATACAGGCAGCAGGAGGCCAGTCCTATGACCAGGTGTATGAGTCTACTGTGATAATATTACTGACTTTGTGTTCAGGGCAGAGATGTGAAGGATGTCACCAGTGCAGGTAATAAATTGCAGAAGTCAATTCATTCCTGTCAGGAGGTTTGCACTCATAGATAGCCACTTGACAGACAATATAGGCTTCAAATAGTCCTTTTGGCACAAATTTCCATTCATCCCAGTGGCCTCTGTTTATAAGACAGGGGATTGTTAAATTGTTCTCTCAAGAGAGCTTTGGTTCAAGGCAGCGCGAACAGACTGCAGTAAGAACTCACTCGAGGGGCGATTTACAGCAAAGGCCAAGGTAAGAGTTCGTTTTCTCTGGGTGAGCGGAGACTCTCAGGAGAGGGTGGAGTGAGAAAGGTGAGACAAAAGACTCATCACCAGCTTTAAACCCCATTCAGTGCTCACACAAACCCTCAGGGACACACACACACACGGTGCCAGGTTGCAGGTGAGGACTGGACTGGGCGAGCGGGGCAGATCACATAAGCTAATAACATAGCAGAACTCACCGAGGCACACCAGGCAATCACAACCATTTCTCACCTCAGTTCTCCCCCATCTCTAACTTCCTGCTGCTCCTTCATTTCTACCTCAGTCATCCACTCCTCCTGTTTCCTTCAGCCATCTCAAAGTCATCTCTGGGTAAGAATACTTTCTTTCTTTTATCAGTGTCTTTACGTCTCACCCGAAGGTCATGAGCATTCGTAGGAGTTGCTTGATGACATGAAACAACGGTTTCAAGAAAAGTGTTCTTGAGAAAAGCCTGAGGGCTGAAACGTCTATTAAATAATGAAGAATACATGTGGAGGTGGAGAGTGTGGCACTTTCTTCATTTTTTTTATCCTTTCCCAATGATCAGCAGCCTCACTACAATCCCTGCTGCACTTTCCTTTTTGCACTACCTTAAAAACTAAAATAGTTGCTCTGTTTTACTTTGAAAATTTACATATAAACTCGCATAAAAATATAAAAAGGGGAAGAAAAAAAGGAAGGAGTCTCTCCTAAGTTTTAGGGTGTACCTTTTTTCTACAGGACACAAGTGTAAAGCCGTGCTATAACTGCAAACCTGCACATTTGAAAAGTACATGTAATATAAAGAATAACAAAAAAAAACATACCTCTGCCTGAGTGCTGCCTGTCTGAATGTTCACACATAGAATGAGTGTGAGTGTCAGAAAGCAGGAGCTCAAGAAAGACAAAAAGACATGTCATGAATAAAGAATAAAAAAGCCAGCAAATGCATGATCATAGAAAAACACAAGTACCCTTTAGTTAAATGACTGTGAGTTTCTATGTTTGTACAGACTAACATACTTTGAGCAGTTTCTCAGCCTCACTGATGTTCAGGGGAACTCTATCATGGAGCACAAACAACCTAAAAGCAGGTGATTGTTGAGCTCTTCAATCCTTTCACACACAAGCACAAAAACACCCACTACCTCTGCCAAATTCTGTTTGTGTGCTGTATGTTATTGTCCGCCGATGAAGGCTAAACAGCGATACTTTTGTCTATGTGTTTGTTTGTCCGCCGCGTTAGAAAAATATCTGATTAACACTGGATAAGTTTTAATTAAATGTTCAAAAAGTACTCATTGAATGTACATCTATAGATCATTAACTTTCAAAGTCAGCCTAATTTAAGATGGTTGCCACAGCTAATCAACCTTAGCAAACATAAATGGCTATAACTCAGCCAATTTTACAGATATTGAGCTAGAATTTGGGTGTGACAGTAGCTGAGAGTCATACACAACACCTACCCTAAGACCTAACCCACTTGTGAGATCTAGAGAGATACTGCGCATAACATCGTTTACAAGGTTTGACCAAAATGGCTATAACTCCTTCCTTTCTCATCATAAGACGATCAAGGTTTAAAAATCGGGCATGAATGTGTTCCTTCAAGGAATGCTAGGCCTTTAATTTCATTCACATGAGTTTGACCTCACACACACACCGGAGACAATAAGCAAACAATCACACGAACATCAAGCACCAACCAGAGCTGTGGACAACTGCAGCTGCTGCATCCAGGAAGCAATTGATGCATGACCTTGCATAGATTGCATATAAAAAATGGATAAATGCCAACCATCCATTAAAATTTTGTTGATGGTTTCGGAGCCAAGCATGCTCTGATCCATGTGGTTGACTTTCAGATTTTCTTGAGCCATAAAAGGAGGAGTTCCAAATTATTAGCTAACATTAGCACCAGATTAATTAGAAGGAGGCATCCATAATTACCAACTGATTAAAACAAGCAAAACTGCCAGTGGAGAATGTATTGCTCAATGCACTGACAAATGAGGAAAAAATAACAGCCATAAATCAAAACAATTACCGTGCAGCTGTACTTCAGTGGTGAGTAAACCTAGTGTCGTCCATGATAACAGTAATCCAGTCCCATTGGTTCCTAGGTATGTCCCATATATGATTCCAAACCACTCTTGTTGGTTCCTGGGTACATCAATCAAACCTGCCACACCATCCAAACACATATTTTTAAACTCTAATATATTGACTGAATCAGATATATGTTTGTAGAAGAACTGCTAACCCACTGATTAGAAAAATGAAGTCAAGGTAATGACAACAAAATGACATTTTCGCAAAAGGTAGTATTTAGGATTTCATGATATAAGTGAGTGTTTACTTTCAAGGGGACCTATTATAGCCAGAGATGTTTTGGTACCATATATAAATGGTGTAAACACTTTAGGTCTGGCTTCCCTTCTGATTCAGGATAATTCATAAATGATGGTGCCTTGCTCAAAGGCCTTTTAGTATCAACGAGTACTAATCAGTCACTGCGCACATACTCATTTTCACTGATGAAAAATTAAAAGCAAACAAATTAGTTAAAGTATAAGTTGCTTTTCAGCATGTTGGCTGCTTCATAATCCTGTAAAAGCGATTTTTTTATTTATAATCTAGTGCCTAATAGAAACCTTTTAAAAGATTTGTTGAAAATAAAAACATTTCAGTTCTTGTAAAACAAGATTCCAACGTCTTAGGGTCAGTAATTGATCAGCTTGAATCACAAAAATTAGGAATAAAAAGGTTTTATATAGTACTCTTGTATAGCAGTTTCAGTTGGAGAAATTTGTTGTTTTTTTGCCATCTTTCAAAGAGTTAGCCATAAGACTCTCTATAAGCTGACACACAATCAAATGGTTTCACCATTCAGGGGTCTTCTGCTTACTTGTAGTCACAATTATTTATTGTAGCATTAAGCTGCTTTTGGCAAACATGGACAATTATTACAGTTGACTTTTCATTTCCTGTAAACGCTTCTCAACTAAAGATGTGCTTACTTACTGTAAATCTCTACAGCACAAAGCCATGCTAAGTGGCTCAGAGCTGATCTGAGCTCAAAATTCTGAGCACTTAAATGAGGACCGCTGCATTTGATCTGTATTTCAAATGTGTATTTATGCATCTGTGGGTCAAATCCTCTTATACGCCTGCCTGTAAACAGCATTTAAAACTGGAAGGAAGATTCTGGGGATGTTCTGATTGTGTGTACATGTCCTTTACATATTGCAGTAAAAATAAACATTATGTGTCTTAATTTTCATTAGTTAAAAGGAACTTACACAAGTTAAAAATATATAAATACAGTGTGTAAAGACAACTTTGCAGTCCAAAACCTTGTCAGTAAATACAATTTCAGTTATTGTTTAGTAATAAATATATTGGAATATTTGTGCCTACAGACCTAATATTCTTCCGTCCAATTTTATCCTTATGCTTTAAATATAAATGAATTGGAACTTTTTGCATCGTTTTCAAACATATATCACTGTGGAGAACAATTATTGACATTTAGGAACTTCACAGCAGCAACACTGAGGTGATCAGATTGTTTCAATGTACTTGCATAGTCAAATTCAGATACTCTGAGGATTATGTGCACAAATAGCCTGGGATTAGCTATGAGCATTTTCTTTATTTTGTAGTGTCAGATCATGTGGATGAGGCCTCAAAGAAAAAAAACTGCATGAATATGTGAGATTTCTGGATGTGATATCCTGATTTATAGTCTGTAATCATTTGTGCTGTAAGCAGATACTGTATGTCTGCACACATCAAATCAGAGCATTTTGACAGTGATGGGACATTTTTAAACCATCAGCAGAACAGACGTTCATCTTCTTCCAGAATATGTTGCAATGACAATATTGAACAAGCTCCCATGTGTCTGAGTAAAAAATTAAAGTACAGAGGCATATCAGTACCTCCACAGTGGGTAAGATCAGTAAGGTTCATTATCACAAAGATTAGCGTTGGATAGTATTTTTTAGACCTGACATGCAGCCGCAAGCATGAAGTGCTAAAGGTTAACTTTTAATAATCACTTTTAATTATTAGTATTACTCTGTTTAGGGCAGCAATCATCTTAACAGTAATGCGATAATGGTACCCAGGGTGTTAATGTGCAAAATGAAAGTATATGGATGAACAATAATAAACCAGACTTGCCTGTTCTTTACTCATAGCACAGAAACTATTGTGGGAAATGTTAGTTTTAATTTTAAATGTTTAAGTTTTCGAGAAAGTAACACAAATATGGTCATTTAAATGGACTTTTAGTACTTGGAATTTTAAGTCAAAACTTTACTTTATTCTTTGTTTCTTTGTGGATAGTGCAAATCAAATGGGTCACCACAGCCCTGTGACTGGGTCAAATCATGATGTTTAAACTACAGATTTAAAAAGCTGTTTCTCTTCTAGTTACTGTTGTCCTGTATTATTTCACACACATGCACACATACTAGAAGGATCAGGGTCAATAAAAAAGTAGAAGTGCTTATAGAAAAAGTATCATACACTACAAAAATAAATAAATAAATAAATAAATAAATAAATAAATAAAAGTTTTTTAAGTTTCTGGTAAAGGGAATCTTCTCACAGATCCTTTATGTATTACCACATACAGATTGTCTCAGAGTCACAGAGGCTGTATCTTGTTTTATGTGGTACTTTCCAGTGAAAGTTTGCAGCTTAAGCTGAGACTCCTCGGGCACAAGTCTTCACTATTACAACTGGGCCATGTGCCCATGGCTGTGCTTTGGTTCTTACAGGTCTGACTGTGCAGCATGCATTTTCTATGGTTTCAACACTGTCTGCATGCAGGAGCTGTGTGTATGTTGTGACTGTTGTGTTGTCTTGGAGCCACTGTATTCTTGGCCTCCTGTGGTGTGATGGTAACACATCTGTCACAAGACACAGCAGGCAGTAGTTGAGGATATCCAAAGCACTGCAGATTGAACTGCAGCAGCAAAAAAAAAAAAAAAAGCCCAAACAATATCTGTGACCAACCACAGCTTTAACATACACAGCACAGCAAACCAGCTGCTGCTGTGCTCACAAGCACAACAGGTCAGGACTGGACTGAATAAACACAACACGTTTTCATGTGATCCAAGGAAATAAAAACATATAATTCTAAGAAAAAAGGACTGTTTTAATACTGCTGAAGTGTTGATTTGAAAAACAATATATTGACTACAGCACAGTTTTTTCCAGTTTGAGTGAAGAAAAGTGATATCTTATCAAAATATAACAATCTTCTTAATTATGAACTCTGCTTTTACATGGCACTAAGAGCACAATGTGTTCATTACATGCCAAGTGAAGTTAGAGCGCTTTTCCAATATCAATGTGGCGTACCCACTCTAAACACTTAGAAATGATGGTACAATCAAGGCATGATTAAAAATTGGTTTAAGAACCTAAAAGTAGCCACTTTCATGGCTAATTCTGTTTTCTCATTTCAAGAAGTCAAGACCACTACTTCCAATTTTGTCCAGCTCCAGTTTTCTTTGTTTCGAAGACTTTTTACACAACATACAAAAAGTCTTTGAAGCCAATGAAGGCAATTTCAGAATTTTCACTTTTATGCCATATTTAGTCCAAGTTTTGCCTATGTCTGGTCAACCCCAAAAATGCTCCCATGGAGTCTCACACACTTGCATCTAAGTAGATGTCAACATAAGAGCAGCGTAAATTTCCCACTTTTTTATAAACTCGTGGATATTTTGCTCTCTTAAATCTTAACTGTGTGCTACAATCAGTGATATGGAAAAACATAATTTCCCCACACCCATTTTCGAAAATGGAGGAGCAGCTGCTCCACCTGCTCCACTGAATAGTAACTTATGCTCTTCCATCTAAAATGGTGGCATCAAAGATACAACAGACAAAAGAGCCATAGGTCAAACCAAGAGGAGAAGAAAAACAAAAACAAGATGGATGCTTATTTTGAGGAAATACTGTGTGGGAAAACTTGCTGCAATTAACAGTTGAACAATTTATCACTCAAGAAACACAAGAAAACAAAACCTGCTTCAAGTTCTTGATGAGAAATCACTTGAACTTTGTTTCTTTTGTTTGTCTTTTGAATAGACATTTGACAAATCAATGCATTATGGCTGTAGTGAAAACTGTAGACTCCTGAGTGGAACACTGTTGTGCAACTGAACTATAAACACAAACACAGTCATAATCTGCTAATATTTGACAGTTCTGAGCAAACATTTAAGGAAACAGGATTTTTTTTTGCCAAAAAATGAAAGGCATTTTGAAATAAACAAAGTCTCCCCAAAAACTACAAAAAATTGCACTTTGCTTTAAGCAAAAACTGTTGCAGTGATGTCTCTAATGCCAAACTACTTCATTCTTTTAAATTTTTCAGACTACATGACATGTCCTTGAGAATTTCTGATATTTAAAAAAACTGTAAATGGTTGATTATCTATTACTGTTGTATGGCACATATTTCTGGAGTTTTTATAAAATATACAAAAAAGCAGAAATGGAAAAAAACAAAACAACTGTGGATTTTATGAGTAAACTATGTAAACTAAGTAAACATACTCTTCTCTCACAGCCAAATAGAATCAAAGTCATATGTCAATCACTTAGCAGAATTTGCTTTGATAAAACTTTGGGTTTGGTCTATTTTCTACTGAACAGTATTTTAAAAAAAAAGTTTTTTGTGTGTGTTTTAATTTTGGTTTTCTTAAAGCTTTTTGATCCAAAAAGTTTAAATCTGTAAACATCAAGAGGCAGGTACAGTAAACTCTGTCATAGGGGAAAAGACTGCTCTCTGTCGTATTCCTTTATTTACACACACATTTACCAAAATGACTAAACAAAGTGTGCGTTTTGTCTCTTATTAAACCATTATGATGATAAAATTAAAAACCACATGAACTATTGGTGAAACCTCAAAATGGTTAAAGCAAGTATCTGTTGATAACACCATAAGTGCCACATTTGCTGTTTCCCTTATATAAGAAGCCTTTGGTCAGGTCATCCAGCTGTTAATGAGCGATTAAGTCACCAAAAAATGGCTAACAAAGACACTGACTGGAAAACTGATGGCTTGCATTCAGTCAGTTTCTCTCACCTCTCTGAATGCACAGTGATCTGAGTGAGTGTGAGTGTATGAGTGTGAACAGGCACCCAAGGACAGAGTCTGATGAGAAAGAAGAAAAGTGGTGTATGTTCATGCTTTCCTCAAAGCACAAGCGTGTATGTGTGTGTGTGTGTTCCGAAACATGACGACTCAGCGTGGAGAATAAACGGCCAAGGGGTTCTGGAAATGGCCACTTACAGCTCTGCAGCTCTGAGAGGCTTCAGTTATTACTCACCTCAGCCTTAACCTTCATTGAGCTTCTCTTCTTTGCATGAACAAATAAATCTCACTTTTCCCATTTTTATGTTTCCACCTTAATTGAATCTCAACTTGTTTTATGGGTTGAAAAGATTTCATGACCCATGAAACCATATAAACTTCATTCTGTGTTCCCAGCAGAGCTTCTGAGGTACTGAACACACATGTTGGAAAATGTGTAAGAGCATCTGTGGGGAGTTGTGTTTTATGTCATGGAGAGATGTGTGTTAGCGGGTTTGACCTTTCTAGCCTGAACTCTGAACATCCACCTGCTCCTTTGGGGCAGATGGAAAAAAATTAGGGTCAGCGGGTTCCAAGAGAACATCATGTGTGGTTCCAATCAAAATAAGATTTCTCTGTCCTGGAGACTTTGCACACCCTTGTTTCATCTACTTTTGAAGAAATCCAAGCTACTTTACCACAACCAACATGAATCTTGTTAGGCTAGCAGAAACTGTCATCCATCCGGCCATCTACTTTTTGTTGCTTATCCAGGGTTCAGTCACAAAGTAACAAATTTAGAAGGGAAACCCAGACAGCCCTCTCTGCAGGTGACTCTCTCCAGCTCCTCCTATGGGAGGATCACAAAAATTAAGAATAAGTTCTCATTATTGTCACTCCATACTCATGAACAATGATAAACAGAACCACAGCATTTACAAAAAATAGAGATAAGACCTTGAGAGTCCCAAACTCACCATAACTACACCTTGCGATCCTGTCCATGAAAGTTAAAAACAAAGGGCGGACAAGGAGCATGCCCTTGTGTTTGATCCTGAAACAACATTGGAAACACGCTTAACTTTGAACTGAGGATTACAGCCTTAGAAAGGACCTCATACTCCTGCAGTTCCCAACTTCACATTTGTCTTTCAAAATACACAAAGTCAGTCAGATTACTTCACTTCCACACAACAGCTGCATTGCTCATGCTATGGACTAACTAAACATAGCATAAAACATCTCTACATTAAATGCAGATGATTGTAGGTAATGATGGATACTAAATTGCAGCTAATCTTTACAAACAAACAGACTGAGGGAGAGACAAAAAGGGAAAATCATAGGACAGTTAAAAAGTCATTAACAGCAACATGGAAGCACAGATGGAAGCAAAAACACCTGAGGGAGAAAAAGAGGGAAAAAACAGCAAAAGGAAATCCTTCAGGAAAACATCTTTTGATTCCTGTCTTCAACTATTTCTTTGCCTAAATTTGCAAACATCTCAGTGAGTCTGAGAAGATCCACAGGGGAGAGAAACCCCTAAAACAAATCCCATTCTCCTTCAACCCTATATAGAGTATGTGCCTATTAGCTATTGTATTCACTGAAAGAAAAACATTGTGCAAAAGCAGACATCTTTGCTTCACTGACACAAAAAAGACAAAGAAAACATAATAAAATCTCATTTGTAAAGCTTTGTTTGGCAATTTCTCTGGAGCATCGAAAATGTCACAAGGAACATGTAATACAGCTGGGGTCTGCTGACGCATGACACAGGGCACTGAACGTCACTGGAGTGTGTAAGTGTGTGTGTGGTTTGAAGAAGGGAAGGTGGGGAGAGAAGGTGGTCAGATTTCTTGACTTCTGGGGAAATTAGAATGTGAGGCGTTGAATTAATTGAAGTGTTAATGTGCCGTGATTTCCTCTTGTGTGTGTGTGTGTGTATGTGTGTGTCTTTACCTCCTGAAAATGCATCCACTAAAGTGCTTTTGTTTGCTGTGAAAACTCATTAACGCAGTGAACACCTTTGTGATTTCACCCCAAAGTGGCACTCACAGGAAACTGCAAGAATGTGTGTGTGTGTGGGGGGGGACATGATCATGATGATATGAAATGGTGTACAACTGGGCATATAAATGTGAGCGGGCGGGGGGGAATCAAAACTCTTAGCTCCACAACCAACATCTTTTCTGAAACAAGAGAATCCTTGAAGGTAAGCTGCAGGCAGAAAGGGGTGGGGGTGGGGGGCGGGCTTGGAACAGAAGAGTAACCTGAAACTGAGATTGGAAGAAAAAAAGAGTGAGAGGACACAGAAATTACAAAGATAATAAAGTACAGAACAGTAAAGGGCAATGAAAGGAGTGAGTGAGAAAAATTAAGTCCATTTTCACGGTTATTTAGCTTTCAGTCTGGTGCCAAAAATTAACACAGTAGATGATCAAATGTGACCATACAAATTTAGGATATCTGTGTAATGGAATGTGACCCATCTTTTAACTTCTCCAGTACAAGTTGCATGAAATCTCACCACATTCAAAACGACAGAGAGACAAATTTTCTTCCAAGAAACACACATAACCAAGGGTTTTGTTTATCTACTTTTAATTTCAGAGATTCATTCAAAATCTGGGAAATCATCAGTAAAAACAGAACCTGCCAAACCCATGAATTAGTCTATTTGTAGTCCAAACTAAACCCAGTGAAAGTGTATTTGTGCACTGTCGTCATGTGGACAGATGCTAATCCTAGTCTGAACAGATTGGAAGTGTTTTAAGAAGATTATAGACCGCAAACTGCAGAGGCAGATTAGCTGGCAGCTTGATCTGCACCTCTGGATAGATTTACAGCCCTCCTATCTGTGCATGTTTCAGTGCGCCTGTAGTCCTTAACAGACAATTGACATTAATGTCAGTTAAGAGCACATTGTGTTTAAATCGGAAAAATATTTAGCCAGACAAACTCTTAACTTTCTCTGTATACTGTATAAGTCATGCAAAATACACAAAAGTGTGCCCAACGCAGTGTAAAAATATCCCCGTTGTGAATTATATGAAAGAAAAATGTCAGACTCAGGCACAGACACACATAGACTCCCACACGATCAATGGAACGGGCATTCAGCCAGGAAACTCTCAATTCTTCCTCTTGTCTCGCAGAATACTTACATTGTTTCAACAAGTTTAGAATACAGCAGTAGAGCAAGTTTAAAAAGTGCCCCCCTCCCCCCCACTGCAGTTTCAAGAGTAAAATTTCTACATTTGACAGCAGCGAAACATTACGAAGGACACAAAACGGTTTGTGGGAAGTCATTCTGCTGCGACTCATAAGGAGGAAAATGCCCTGTTCAGTCAGAGCTGCACTGAGACACCTGCAGCGCTCTGAACTGGACTCAGTGAGGTGATGGCAGATGTTTTGTCACTAGACAAAAAGGATTTTTCCTCTGAAATGCAATAGATTTGTAATGGTTCTGAGTTAAAATGCTGTGGAGAAAGTCAAAGATGAATCGCATTCACACAAAACCTTTAAGCTGGTACATACAAACTCAACCATTTCTTGTATTAGGAAACCTCTGCGGGTGGCAGGAGAAAACAGAACCTCAGTCAGAGGTGTGACTGATGCAAGAAAATAATAAAAACAGAAATAGAAATATCTATTTAAAATAGAGACAAAGCTAACTGAACACTGAATCTAAATGTGTTAACTATCCAAAAGAGGGGCGATCTTATTTTAAAATATCATTATTTCTGTGCAGTTAGATAATAGGTGGTTGAAAAATTACACATTCACTTTGTGCTTCCAGGTCCAAAAGGAAGAATGTTTTGACTGCAGATGCCTGCTCATGGTTTTCACCACAGCTGATTGAAAGAAACGCCAGTGAGACACAGCCGCCCTCACGTTGAGCAGGTAACTTTAATGGGCTGACAATTTATTTTTGTATTGAACTGTATCCATAGCAACAAGTGTCACTAGGGTGCCTTGGCAAAACAGGCAGAACGCGATAAGACGACGGTCAAAGTTCGAACAGTTTTGTGCTTTAGCAACTTTTGCTTGCGATAAAACAAAATAATGTTCGCCAATTAAAAATTAAGAATGTGCATTAAGTCGGCCAGACTGGAAGCCCGTTGTCTGCACACGCAAATGAAACTACTTTGGTATTAAAAGTGACTCAACCACGGCCACAAAATGATCAGGTATTCAGTGAAGGAGGTTTGTACAAAGGTCTGAGCATTTACAAGGAGTCAGTGGAGTTTCTGTGTTGTTTGCCGAAAGAAAAAAAAGACATTTCCACACATCTCCAACTGGAATACAAATTCGCACAGGCAAGCCTGCTTCATGAAAGACTGTAAAAAAGCTTTAGAGACAAGGAGAGTAAGGTCCTGCTTGCAAAGATGTCTTGAGGTCAGGATAAATTAAACATGTGCCTTCTGTTTATGAATAAATCCAACATCCATTCAAAGCCTTGGTCTATCATTATTCAGTGCACACACACACAAACCCTGTTAGGAACATAAGTTGTAAAAGGTGGGCTGGCTTCTGAACAATGACAGAGTAGAGAAAAAAGGGAAAGGGAGGCTGTAGATGGAGCAGAGGAAGACGATGACTGAAAGAGGGGGAGAAAGAGCCTTCAACAGGGTTTTCTTTGAGAGTTTCCACACAATACTCTATGGGTTTCTATGACAACCTGAAGTCGCCAGCTGGGCCCTTACAGGCAGAAGTAAGAGGCCTGTTTGGCACAGTTGGATAAAGTAACCAAATCTTTCACTTTGGCTGAAGTAACACAATAACACTATAAAACTACTTAAAGTGACCTTGACAAAGGAAAGTCCAGGGATAGACTGTGACCATAGAAAGTACATGACCCTATAACTGTACCTGTTATAAAGGAATTACTCAAGTAATTGAACACAATGTTTAAGAGCAACAATTTGTTTAATACAAAAAAAAAAACAAAACAGAAAATAAAAACCTTGAGGACATTGCAGGATTCAAAACGAACTATGAGAAAAGTATTCAAATCTATCAGCTCCATCCAGCGCTATAGGCTACACCTGCTTCTGGATCTGCAGCTGAGGCGGCTCGTGCGCCTCGCAGGCAGAGGCAGAGGAGAGTGAGGGTCTGCAGAGCGCCACAGCCTCATGATTAATGCGGCTTTTAGCTGCAGAGGAGCCTGGGCCCCTCAGAGCAAAAAACCTGATCGGACTGCGCCCTCATTCACTTCCCTCTGTCGCCTCTTTCCTCCCTCTGTGTGTGTGTGTGTGTGTGTGTGTGTGTGTGTGTGTGTGTGTCTCCATCAACCCCAAACCCAGTGAGTGAGAGGAAGCTGGTGCCCCACAGCCCATTGACTAACATTTCTGCGCTAAAACTTCATCATCAGAACCTCCGTTTCGGTCCATTTCACCTCGCGCTCATTGTGTGCCAACCTCGCAAGTCGGAGCCGCGCCACGCGTCCGTCCGCGCGTAAAGGAAGTTTGATTTCTCTGTAACTTGTAAAAGAGAGCGAGAGAGAGAGAGGAAAAAAAACGCTCTTCGGGCGCAGTAAGCTCACGGAACGCTCCAATGAAGATGAAGTCTTGGGAAGGAGGGGAACTGTAAAGTCACAGACGGGCTGTCTTTGCCACAAGATGTGTAGCCCATGCAGTGGAGCAAAGACGCATCCACAGAAACAGGAAAAAAAACATGCATTTCTGAGGAAGATGGGAATTAAAACTTGTTGTAATTTTATACATGAAAAACATGAGCTGACACTTCTGAAAGGGGGGGGGGTCCCGTAACTACACAGGCCAAATGCAGCAGATCCTTCATCAGTTCCTCCCGCCAAGGCGCACACAAACAGCCCCTGACCATTGTGTCAGAAGGGGGGGGGACCACTCCACAACCGCCCAAACACACACACACACACACACACACATGTATACAACCACATGCGCGCACTGAAACCCCGATGCAGCAGTGGATAATTCATTGCAGGGATAGGAGCAGATCACTGGCTCCACAGGCTCCCGCAGCCCAAACTGTCACAAGTGGCCACTTTCTGCGCAGAAACCTCCCAGCTGGTCCGCATCACTTCCCACCAGCGCGCTTACCTTTGCACTACAGCGAAACTGAGCACACTTAGTTCCCATTTCGAGCAAGAATCCACCAGTCATCCCCGTGTATCTCCTCCTGCTCCACTCAGACATCCACAGTGGGTTTCAGCAGTGACAGTAATCCCGTCTTCCATCCCGGGGAGAGCACTTCCGAGCTTTGTTACATCTTTTCCCACAATTCTTTCAAAAGTATGCCAGGCTTCTTTCAGCTCTTCTTTTTTTTTCTTCCTCTTTACTCCCCGGTCCTCTGCCCCCTCTTCTTTCCTCTCCCTCTCTGAGGTTGCCTGGTTACCTCTTTCTGTAGGCTGGATCAGACCGCCGGCCGGCAGCCAATCACGAGGCTGGGTTTCTCTTAACCCCTTCACTGCTGAACTGTCCTGATTTCCATCTTTCAAGGGTGGAGGAAGAGAAGGGGGGGGGGAGGGGGGGGTCAAAGAAGAGATGGGTTTGGAAAATGAAACAGAAATATGATGAAGACTGGAAGACAGGGTGGACCGAGGTTTCAAACTGAGAAGGTGTGGAAGACCAGTGGTCAGACCTGAGGATGTGCCCCTGTTTGGACAGAGTTTGGTGTAGTTTAGAGTCTGAAGATGACTTTGCTCTCAGACTTAAGCGAATTCATCACACGCCCACTTCTTAGCTCCACAATACAAACAAAAACCACTTGCCAGATCATGAATACACTACCCAGTCGTGCTGCAGCCTCCCTCCAGTCATTCATTACACATTATTGATCTGATTATCACCCACGGTGAAGTCATGCAGCCTGCGTCAGACTTGAGTCATGGATTTGGCAAAACCATCATCATGTCTAACCTTTTCTGGGAGCAGATTTGCAGCATACAGTAGTAACTTTTCAGATTAAAAAAGGATATGCATATCTCCCATCATCCTTCACTTTAGTCTAAGATAATCTTCTGTTAAGAAATGCCTGAGTTGCAACTGTTTTGGTCGAACCTAGACAAAACATGAATCGCAATCTCGTGCGATTTTGAAAGATGTCCTGCTCAGAGTATGTCTTGTGAAAAACTCCTAGCTACTACTACACCAAAGTTTAGCTTAAAACCTGTATAATTAGATAAATTACAGACATTTTTGAGTTGGCAAAAATCAGTTATCTATGGTGGCCATTGAACTTTGAATTGAATGAACTTTAAAAGTTAATCAGTTACATCCAGTGATTGTTTTCTGAAAGTTTCATTAAAATCCATCCAGTGGTTCATCAGATATTTTGCAGACATAGAGGATCGACTCCAACAGTTAATACTAAAGTTTGTGGACCACAAAGGTTTCACAGTTTAGAGAGATTTTTGTGTTTTTACAGAAGTTGCATTCGTCCTTTTATCACCCTCTTCTTCAAATGTGTTTTGCTGCTGTGAGGAGCTGAAGAGTCTCAGGATGGATGCAGTTCTTCTGATCTCTGCAAACACTGGAAGGTACTTAAAGGCACTTTCACCTGAAACCTCTTCTTCTGCAGTCAGAGGTTTGATTTAATATTGGTGAGGACACAAGAAAGGGCTGGAATTTTTTACCAAGAAGGAATATTATGGACTCTAAATATGATGTATTTTGTTACTGTACAGTGCAGTGTTTTATGGACAATTACATTGAACAATAAGACTGAATCAGAAAGTGAAGATCCATCTTTGCATTTGGTTTGTAATGCAGTGTGTTTACTCTCAAAAAATGTTCCTAAATCTGTCTTGTGTTTTGCTGACAGCAGAAATAAAACTGACACAGATCCGAGTCATAACAAATACCCTATAACCTCCATGAGCAGACATTGTTCAGAAAAGTGTCCTGTGGTGTCAGGGAGGCTTGTTTGTCTCAGTCTCTTAAAGCCATCAATGTTCAGCGAGGCTGAGGTCAAGCGAGTCAGGGGGGAAGTCCATGACAATCGGCACCTCTTTGTCCTTTTGGTCTTATGGCAGCTGGTTGCAGAAGCCTATCAACAGGTCGCTTGTTTTAAGACTCATCTAGCTGGTAGCATTCTCCCCTCACAATTCATAAGTTTTATCTCTGTAAACAAGACCCGAGCAATGACCAACAAACTGAATATTACTAGGTGTTGGTCAAGCATAGTTATCTTGGTTCAAGCAAAACAGCCCTAAACTTAGTATTTCATGTCTTTAATACTAAACATCTCTGACTGAATAACTACAGCACCTTACAAGCCATTTTTTGATGCAGGTATATTTCAGCATTGACCTGTAAAACTAGAAATAAATAACCTTCATTTAATAAAACATTTACAGTTTAAAATTCTTTTCTATAAGTAAAAAAAAAGCAGTGGACACAATTGATTCAGGCTGCAGAGTGTTTTTGAAAAGCACTTTCTAACCATGAAAAACCCCTTTTCTTAAACCCACTGCAGTATTCTTTACGTCTGATGAGGATGCGAATCAAATTATCTCAGTGGTATCTGAAGCATCCCATCCTCATCAAAGCAGAGCCTTACATTTTTTTTCATTGCAGCTTAATATTCATTTGGAGTATTTTGGTATTTTGCTGATGTCATCCCTGCACAGGTAAAGTTTCGATCCAGAAACCAACACCGAATAGAAACTGAGATTTTCAGATGAGTAATAATAAACTTTGCAGTTATTAAAAAGGGTACAAATATGAAGCAGGGATGGCTTCTGCCTCAGTAAACCTAATTTAAATCATTTATTCTCAACACACCCTACTCAGATTTACCCACAATTTCACACCCCAGTCTCACAACCTTACATAGAGCCCCTTCTCCTGCACTCATCTTGCCCCTCACAGCTGGGCTGTAGTTTCTCTATCTGTGCTGAGCCCTCCCCTCCATCTCCCTCCCACACTCCAGTATCTCTGCCTTTTTCGCTCTTTTTTTTTTTTTTGCCGTATCTCCCTGCCGTAGTATCTACCTCCCTCGCTCACCTTCCTCCGCTCTCTGTCTCTGTCGGTCTGTCTCAGCTTGGCTGAGCAGATAAATCCCGAATGTCCGTCAGAGGAAGCCAGCAGCCAGCTTTCTCTCTTTCCTGTCTTACACACAAGCATGCGTCACACAGAAACACACCTAAGAATATACAGTCACATAAACAAACATACAAACACAGCTTTTTTTTCAGGGCCTAATCCTTGTGAATGTCCAGATGGATATGATCTCTGAGAATGTGAAGGTCGGCTCCTGCGTTCTGTTTGCAGAAAAACGTTGTTTCACAGGATTAGGATTTCTCTAATTCACAGAAATGTGCAAAAGGAACAGAAAGTGTGAGATTTAAAAAAATGAAAAACAGAAAAAGGAAGGCAGACAGAGGGACAAAATGAGAAGAGAGAGAACAGAAATGTATGTGTATAATCATTAAACGGGTCAAACTCGTTAAAGGCAACAAAGGCAGCTCTTTAACTGCCTGAGCATAGCGCTGCACTGCTACTGAAATGGCTCAACAGTACAGTGGAACTTTACTACAGCCACATCATGATTACAGTAAGCCTGGACAAAACCTTAACCCAAGTAACATCTTGACCAGCAAGTTGACCACACATCAGATCCAACATAAAGCATGTTTAAATGTAGATGAAATCAGACATTGAAGCAGAGGCTTAATAGATTGATGAGAAGCAACCAAGACCTGAAGAATAAAAACTTTTCATTCTGAGCATTTTCAACAAACTGAAAGGAAAAAAGTGTAACGAGACAATGGCCACATACAAAGATTGCTTCTAGGCATACGTTTAACCAGTGTAACATGCCTACATTTTATACATACAGACGCCATAGTGAACCAGATTATTTTGTTCCTTTGGTTCATATGTTTTAGTCACGTTCAAAATGTAAATCCAGTCGCATTCAATGCAAATGAATTGGAGCACAATTTCAGCGTGAATGACCTGAAATCTTCTACACTTAATGAAACATAATGCTGTGCCATCACTTTCCGTATTATATGTTCTACTGGAGGTGGAATAGAAATGTCCGCCTTAAGGCTTGAGCCCTATAAATTGCATGAGTGATTCTGCAGTTGACATACTTTATTATGTACACTTACCAAGAATGAACCAAATGATGAAAAAAAAAAAAATGAAGCAGTGTGGTTTAAAAGTGCCTACTGATGTTATTCTTCACTTAAATCAGAGTGCTTTGATATTGCACCGTTTACTTCCATTTTTAGTGGATATTTCATTATTTTGCTTGGCCCTGTCAGCTTTGTCACTTAAAATGTGTCCAAAATACAGTTAAACTTCTTTTTTTCTTTTTTTTTAAATGGCTACAACAGGTCAGTGTAAAGATGCAGCAATAATCAGAAGGAAAAAAAAAGCTCTTGAAGTCTGGAGTGTTTTGAACATTGTGATCTGATGCTGTCAGAGTGCTGTTTCACCCCCTTTTGATTTACATCAACTGCTGAGAGATGCTGGGTTTGGCTAAAAAGCTCAAAACCTAAACTATTCACCATAACATTTATATGTGTGTTCATTTTGTTGATGGAAAACCAACAAACTAAAACATGTTTTCCTAAAAAAATAAAAGTTCCTAAGCTGTGAGTTTGCTGTCTGAACTCTGAAGAAGTTTCTGGAGTGGAGAAAAGGTGAGTCTAGTTTATTATTGTTTTACATACAGTATACTGTTCTTTAACACGTTAACACCTGGGGATGTACTAATATGATTCTGTTTTTCTGTTGTTTCACTGCACAAAACACGAGCAATCAAATGTATGAAATTCCCATTCAGCTTTCAAAATGCAACGTCCTCTGGAAAAAGACAGAGCATATTCTGGCGTTTCTGGGGTTTAAAACTTTAGAATGTCACAAAGTTCTGATTTGACAAGCGCAGATGTGTCTCTTTCCATGAAAGCACTGATTACAAACATTTAAAAAAAAATTCACAGTTCTCGTTACTGAAAGATTTACATGTCAAGATTGAAGAAATACAACGTTCTTATAGCTGATCTCAGGCCATTTTTGCATGTAATCCTCCCGATATGATTGATAGATCTAGGATCTTAAAAAACATCTAGATGCTGAATAATTCCAAGTTTGTTTGTTTTTTTTATTATTCACATTTTTGAATATTTGTTCATGATATGAGTGCAGAACCTGAAATTTCTTTACAAGTCTGGTTGATACAGAAGAAAAAGTGGCTAAAGCAGCATGAGGTCAATAAATAGATTTTGATTCATCTTGTTTTTACACCAGCTTTCCCCCCAGAAATAACATTTTTTATTAATTTCACAACATATGAAAGAAATAAGGAAGATAGCTGTGTCCAAGCCCATAAATATTTTGGACAAGAATGTTGAAAATGTTGAGAACAACATGTGTTTTGAAAATCACTCATACAACAAACTGGACAAATGGACCAATTCGGCGATAAGGCAACTCTACTTTTTTTCATTCGCTGCATTTGAAAATGAGTTGCCTCATTGCCGAATTGGTCCGTTTATTTTATCAGCCTGCAGTCAAAACTGCTGTATCTTATTTCAGTGTCAGAAATGAAAGCCGTATCATTGTCTCTTTATGATGCACCACAGAGACACATTATTCATTTTCTTTTTTTGTTACATATCTTAATTTTATTTGTGTGTCTGTGTGTGTGTGTTTTGTCAAAAAATCTAAAATAAAACCCTCACTGTGATACATTACAATGTTAGGCCTAACAAATCTGTTGGTTGCATAAAATAACATATATTAGTTTCTAAGAGCCACAAAATTTACAGTGAAATAAATATTGACAATGGTCATTTTATTGACACAATAAGTTTTAAGCATTAATGAAACATATTGAGTTGTAATGTCTAATAAACAATGGGGGCAGCTCTTAAAGTTTAAATTTTGCAGAAAAATAATTATCATTTCAAAAAAGGTGATTGAGTAAAACTGCGTGAGCCTGTCAGAGGCAGATGGCATTGAGAGAGAGGCAGAAAAGCTTGAATGTTTCACAGTTACTGAGCAGTGATAAATTTGTCAAGCCTGTGATGGACAACGCTTAAACACTGTCATCCACAAAGTTCTTTCTATTTTGGTTTTGCTTTGTTTGAAGGTTAAATGAACAGAAACCCGTGCTGAATCATTACGGGGTTGGGGATGTCGAAATTACACCAACCACCATTCAGTTGGAGCAAAGCAACACCCATGAAACAACACCCATGGGACACAATATGGGACATTGGTTGCTACACCTTATTAAAGCTCTAATTGTAGCTGTGCGCTTCAGTTCTTACCCTTCCTTATTATAGTCTGCAGTAAGACAGCACTGCAATGAGTTGATGCCTGGGAATGACACTGTCTCCTCTGAACAGGCGTCAATACGTCTGGAGGTGAATTTATGAAACACATGTTGCCTAGAAATGAGATTAACTTTGACCTAAATGAACACACAGGAATACAACGACCTGCCTCTTCTATTATCTCCTGCACTAGTAGTTTAGCTACAAGACCAGGGTATGATGAGTGTGTGGATGTGTGTGTGTGTGTGTGTGTCAGAATTAAAGAATGGATGAGAGAGACAGAGAGGGCAGAAGCAGATGGAGCAGAGCTACCACGCTGGACTCCCATCCAAAGACAAAATATCACAGCACTCCCGCAGCTATCAAAGCATGCCCCTATTCAATAACTCAGATATATCAGGATATCAAGAGCATGACAGATGTGAAGAGAGTAAAAGAGCATGTGGAGATGAGGAGAGAGGGTTTAGGAGGGGGACAATCTATCTAATATGAAGACTGAGGATGTGCACACACGAAGAAAGAGTTTTGACACCGACAGGCTATTTTAACTATACGCTCATATGTAAATATAGTTCGAAAAAATATAGAAACAGAAAGAGAGGCAGGAAGAAAAAAATCATAGGTGACAGGTTGACTGGTGTGAAGCTGATCAGGGTAAAGGGGAGGAGGAGGAGTTGGTGTGTACGTGTGCATGCTTTAACTCACATGGGGGTTACATACAAAGATGTGCTCTGCTGAAATGTCACAAATGTTTATACTTTCAGCATGATGTGTAACTTTGAGGTCTGTTGCCTTTGGGAGGAGCCATCATATTTAATCATGTTTCATTAAAGGGGAAATATGGGAGGGGAATCACCTTTTTGTATTTTACATTGAAGTCTGAAGTCAATATCAACTGATAAAACACAACTCAGGCACTTTGTTTGAGTCCATCTACATTTGAAAGTGTGTCATTCCGTGAGCCCGTCTGGTTTACACTGGAAAACTATGTCACGTTGCAAAGTTGTCATGCTACTTTACGTCTTTATCTCCACCCTCTGTTAACCTCAGCCTTCTGAAGTCTGCCCTGAATATTCTCTATGATTCTAGCTGAAAGAATGATGGCAAAGTTTTCACAGAAAATATTTTGTCAGCAGGATGCATCCTTACATCAATCCTCAGCCTCAGAGGATACAAGAGCCCAAATGGCAGACTTTAGATCTGATAATAATGTTCCACCAACAGTTGGGGAAAAACTGTCTGTCTAGCAACCACTTTTAAACCAAGGCCAGGTCAACACAATGCCATGGAGTCCACCAGGTGCCATGGGTTGAAACAAAAAGAGAGGTGGTAAAAATCCATTTCCTCAGTTTAAGAAACCATCAATTTAGTTAATCTGTTCAAACAGACATAGTTCTATTGTTAAATAAGCAATAGATTATTGTTTGGGTTCAGTAACAAATTTTTATTGTATCAATAACTTCTAATAAAACCATCAAATCACTGTAAAATCGCAAACATCACCTTACCTCAATGGCAGAAAAGTAAACAACACACTAAAGCCTAAATCAAGCTGAATGAGATCTTAGGAACACAAAGTTAACAAATATATCTAAATTCATACAAACAGAATTTCAATTGAAATTACCTGTTAGAAGGACAGTAATAGGAGACACAAATTCATAAATGTCTGATGTAATTTAGCTCAGTGTTCTTACAAAAAATAACAGTGGCAGAGAGTCACAACCCCAATTTTGCTGGTAGAAATGCACAAACAATTCTTAATAAGTCAATTAAATCTAAGTCTAAATAACTGTTTAACTATTTTTCAAATCACTCTATGACTACTGTATCAATTATGGTAAAACAATGCAATTAGCAGTCATTTTATTAATTGAATCTAGTTTCCTGAGATCATCTCTAGACAAGTTAATTGATGTTTTTGATAACCCACAGTGGGGTCCAGACCCCAACTTTGGGAACCACTGATTTAGATGACAAAAATTATTGATAATACTGATTATAAAAGCTGGATGTTGCAATTTGTAGAGCATCTTTCAACCCTGTCTCAGTTCCAGTGTTTCATTTACTTTTGTTTCCCAGTTCACTGCAAACAAAACACAATACCTTCTGCACATGGACACAGAAGTTATTGGAAATCTGTGCACATGATTTACTAAATTGAGGAGCGTGATAGTAAATCTGTGCATGCATTTTCTTACAATTTCTCTTTGTATTTCAATACCTGGCAGGCTTTACAGTTTAACACAGCAGCAGTAGAAATTTGGCCATAAAGCAGAATCTGTTCCAACTCGCCACTGCCAGCCTTAAAGAGCTGAAAAATAAAGTATTTGAGAAATGTCATGGCTATTATTTTCTTCTATTAGTTTTTTACTTTTTTGACTTATTTGCCATTTAGCATTACCTAATGCTAAAAGCTGTAGTAAGAGATGAATGTATGATCTTCTAAGTGAATTTTTACTTTTAATAAAAATAATATTAATAATATACCATCCTGTTAACTATTTGAATTTTTTTTATGAAATTGTCATGTTGTAGGATTTATAGAACCCACAGCTGTGTTAATGAGGTGTATGATAAGACTTTCATGATTGTAACAATGTGCAAACCAATTCTCAAGTGATCATTGCTTGCCCCGTTAAACACCATGTACCTCTTTTTGTGGGGGTCATTATTTGACTGAGATTATTTTGTTGACTGAGCTATAAAGTTTTACGATTATATTTCCTCAAAGCATGCTTTAGAAATTACAGTAAATGGAAAAAATATATAGTGATGGAACTGAAGTAGATTTGGATGGAAAAATAAACCACTTGGTTGGCAGAGGTCATATAAAGACATTGTAATTTGATAAAATTTAATGCAAACAGTCTTCTACTTATGTCACATTTATTCATCCTTTCATCCATCCATTATTTGCCACTTGTTCCAGAGTTAGGTCACAAAGGCAGCAGCTTGAGCAGAGAAGCCCAGACAACTAAGTCACAGACTAGCAGCGGCTCTACTCTGGGTCTCTCCCTTATAGGGGTGAGAACTTCTTACCCTGTCCGGAAGAGAAAGCCCAGCTACCATGTGGATAAAACTAATTTCGACTGCCTGTGTTCACAATCTTGTTTTTTCTGTCACTACCCAAAATTCATGACCCTAGGTGGGGATAGGAATGTTAATCGACTAATAAACAGAGAGCTTTGCCTTTCAGCTCAGCTCCCTCTATACCACAATAGACTTGTGCAAAATATGCAGTACTAAGAAAGTCACACCAACCTGTCTGTAGATCCATCACCTCGTTCTTCCCTTCACTTGTGAACGAAACCCAGAGATACCTAAACTATTCTGATACTCCTCAGCTGCCTCTGGAGTCCTACCAGCTAACAAGACTGTATAGGACTCATTTTTCAGTTTGACGGCCTCCCTCACCCAGGGTGTCCACCACCGGGTTTGAGGAAGTTCAGACTCACAAACATCTCTTTGTCACATGTAGAGCCAGTTATTTTTAACATTATTCAGTATCAACAATATCCTATTGATGCCTTAATGAACAAACTTTACTATTAGATTTTTGTTCTTTATCCCTGTTTTAACTGATATTGTTACACCACTGTGCTCTTTTCAGCTGACATTATTTCTCTGAAGTTTCACATTTAGCAAATGCCATGGCAGGATGGAGATAAAGACTGTTAGCAAGATACCAAGATGGTGCAAAGTAGTGAAGTAAGTAAATATGAGTAAAATATGAGGTAGTTACTGTTCTGAAAGCCATAGCACGTTAGACCCAGTTAAAAATTGTGTCACCTAGTTAGAGAACAGCATATGTCTTGTTTCAAATGTTTCTTTGGAAACATGCACTTATATAAACTTTGTATTCAAAGAAGAGAGATCCTTTCTCTGTTTAAAAAAAACACTTTGAGTCAATGCAGGTACTCTAAAACTCCTAAAATTAGAAATGAAATTATTTTTGTGTGATGCTAATGATGAATTGATCCAATTCGGTAGATTTAAATTCTTCATGCTTAAGAGCTGATTTCCTCCAAATGTACTTGTAGAGGGCTCTGGTGTGTTATAACTGTGTTAAACAAGGAAACAACAACAGAACCAGACAAATGGAAACATGCATTAAATTTGTTCTAAAGTATTGTGTGAATGTAGGAAATTAATTCAGAAAAAAGATAAACACAGATTTATTGCAGGTGACATAAAGCAGTGATGCAAATTTCCCCAGCAACATGAGCAGAGTCAGTTTAGTTTCACAAGATTAAAGTTGTCAATAAAGCTCTCTTTGAAAATAATCTTTGTTTTTTTGGGATAATTTAGCTATTTTTATGTATTCTATTTTATTTCAGTTTTCTGGCATAAATAGCAACCAATGTCGTAAAGATACTAGAAACTACCAGAAAAAAAATTTGACATTTTGTTTTATTAAGTACACATAAAAAAGATTACACATATTAAACTATAATGTTATTCATATTGAAATTCCCAGGCTCCTTCTATGAGGAACGTTACCTTCATTACTTTCCTATTCATGCTTTTTCAACACATAAAAAAGAACTCAGTAAATTAGAGTATTTTTCTTCAAGTTTTCTAATTTGTCCTAAAACACCAAACAAACCTCAGATAAGACGTTACCTGAAGTTTTACGCTTTTTTAAGTATTGTGACAAAACCGTAATTTGACTTGCCTATAAGTGATAGACTAGACTTCAAAGCATGTAAGGCATGTAATGGACACTAAAGTGACTGTAGTGAAAAACAATCGCTGGAGAGAGATTTTCAAGACTACAAATAAACACTAACTCACTTGATTATGTGAAATGAATTAAGGAAGCTTTCCCAACTGAATCATCTGCCTTTGTGCTCTCAGCTTCTTTTTTCTTTTGCTAAGATTGCAAGAGGATGCTTTGAACATCCTTCTATTGTCAATGTGGACACAGTCTGCACCTGAAAGAAATCTACATCACAGTTGCTTCTTTTGTTCCTTGTTCTTGCATTTTTTATTCATGAAGGTGTTCGATATCAAGTCAGCTACATCACAGGACACAAGAATGGACAGAGAGGCCTTTGATATAAGCAAAGCAATGCTCTGTATTACCTTAACTTACAACAGCATTAATCATGCAGCGGTGGCAGAGTCGATGAATTTAAAATTTGAACCACTGCAAAAAACCAAAAGCTTCCTCACTGATGCACACGCTATAATGAACTAACATTTCTATCTATCTTTACAGTAGCAAGGAACTGTTCCAGACTACCAGAGACTAAAACCTGCTACTGAGGACAAGCACATATAGACTCAAAGAAATGCAGTGAAGAGGCTGAAACTGTGTGTGTGTGGTTGGGGGAGAGTTGTACTTAAAGAAGAAAAAAGAAGGAAGAGTGCAGAAGAGGTGGATGCAGTCAAGTTGACAGTTTCAGTGAATTCCCAATATTGTGAATAATGCAGAACGATCTGCTTCTCGTGGATGTTGTCTTCATTCATTTTTAACAGGTTCAGTTACACAGTAGTAGTCCAGATTTCTCTCTCAGACGCTGAGGATGAATGGCTGTGCTTATGTGTGCGTGAGAGTCTATAAGTCGGGATATGCAGGTGTGCAAGTGTGTATTAAATGTGATAAACTCGCTTTTGAGTTGAGGTCACAAAGAACAGGCAGGTTAATGGCTGACTGCTAATTGCTTTTTGATTGCTGGAGTTAATTAAAGCTTTAACATCTAATTCAAAAAGAGATTTAAGTATTTGCAGTGCCTTCAGTGCTCATTGATGCAATGATTCAAAAGAAAAGGCATGTAACTGTATAAATTCTCGTAAAGGTTATTTAGGTTTTTACATAAAATTAAAAAAACCACAACAGCTTTGATGACTGTTAAAATAGAGAGTTAAAATCACCCCAGTTACAGTCACACTGCTCCTCCTGATGACTCTGCCAAGTTGCTTATGTCTCCCTTTTTATAACATTTTTATACAAACAAACCACGACATGTTTGCAAAATCACAGAACAGCAAACATTATAAGTTTTCAGAATTGCTTTTTCCTTTGACGCTGTGAAGCCGGAGGCTGCAAGCAAGGACGCAGCAGGAGCTCCACTTCTCCGTGTGCTTTTTGGGGCTCCACACAGCCGCTAACTGCATTAAATAAGAACACACGGTCAGACGCCTAGTTGATGAAACCTTCTAACCTTAACTTCTGCCTTTACTCAAAGCGTGTGTATACACGGGTTTGAGGGAGAAAGTGTGTTTTTATGCCAGTGTGAGTGTGTGTTTGCACTCAGGTTGGTAAGTCGGGGGTGCCTGGGGCTCATGGCTCATCTCAGCGGGTATAAATAGAAGAAGAGAAAGCCAGAATATAAACTGGCATCATCATATCAGAGGGGGTAAAAGGAGGGTAAAAATCTGATCTGAGAGCAGGTGGAATTAAAGCTAAAAGAATAACATTAATAACAAAGAATGTTAAATTACAAGAATTTTTAGGCTAATATTATGAGGCTGTACAACTCAGGAATAAACTTTTAGTTGTGTCATGGCATTTTTACACAATAACTAATAATTTTGATGATATAGCAGGGTTCAGATTTACAAATAAACACACGGACAACATCTGCTTTTCTTCTTTGCAAAATGTGCATGATCCTGCTTTTCTCTTTTATACAATGTTTTTACACCATGTTTGGAGGTATTTTTTGGAAGTGCATTCATTTCCAATGTTGTCTTTTATTTTCACAAGAATGTGTTCATATTTTTAATGAAAGATCCTAAAGATGAGATCTTAAGCTGTTGACATTTTTATTATGTAAACATGTCAGTTTGTGCTAGCTCTTTCCATCTGTTTTATGTTTACTTCCTCTTTGCATTCACAACTACGTATATTCCTAATAGAATTTATTTCATTTACATATTTTTTCTGTTTCTGATCACAAAACAAATCAGAAGTAGATTTGGAAAAAAGAGCTCATATGTGTTCACTAGCAAAACTCAGTTTTAAACACAACCTCATCTGAAATAACCATCAAGTTAATCTAAAAACAGTACCTGTGCTGCGATCTAGCTGTATTTACATGTCAGTCAAAGACAAAAAAAAAAAAAAAGCAGAATGTCTTTAATGTTTTATCAGTGTCCACAGGTCTGATGCTCCAGTTCCTCATCTGTTGTCTCATGGCTTGAGTGCACTCCTCTGAGCTGCATACAGATCTCAACACCCATGACACTGCTGTTCAAGCCTGTTAGTGTCATGAGATGTGTGGCAGAATGAACCCGAATGCAAGTGAGCAAAACTGAGTTTTAATATGCAGCAAAAAATCAAACAATAATAACATAAACATAACATGAGTACAAACAGGAGTAGCAGGAATTAAAGGAGCATGTGACAAGAGTGAGGTAATCCAGGGTGTATGTGATGGGGAGGGATGATGGGTAAGTGCAAACAGGTGATCTGATTAGAGATACACTGGTGATCTGGTGATATGTGGAACTAGAACAGAAACAACAGAGGACATCAAGAGGAACTTCAGAACAGAACATACTGTAACAAAGTAGATAAAACTACCAAACTCATAACACAACAAGAAATTTGAAATGTGACTAACTATGACAGCTTGATACTTCTACTTGATACTTCTAACTAACTTGACCATAGGGCAAACACATAACAGTTAGCATGATCAGGATAGTCCATCACCAGGCCAACACAGAAACACACAACCATGCAGTTACAAGATTCCTCAGAATCTCTAATAACCTAACATGCTTTGTTTTGGATTGTGGAAGGAGAAAACCACACACATGTATGGGGAGATTATGCAAACTCCATGCAGAAAGACGACTGCTGAAATTTAAATTAGACACCTTCTCGGTGCAAAGGGACAGTGGTAACCAATACACCACTGTGCAGCCTGTACACAAAAACTTTCAGTTCATTTTTTGAGGTCTGCCCCAGGGTCTCCTCCTAGTGGTATATGCCAGGAAACCTTCCATCCTCCATCTTAATCAGATGCCTAAATCAACTCTGGTGACTCTTTTTGATGCAGAGGAGAAGCAGCTCTACTGCAAGCTCCCCCTAGATGACAGAGCTCCTCACCTTATCTCTAAGGCTGAACCCAGCCATCCTGAAGGAAGCTCATTTCAGCTGTTTGTATTTGAGATCTCGGTCATGATCTACATCTTGTGACCATACATGAAGGTTGAAATGTGGGCAGGCAAGACCTACAACCTAATTACTGTGGATGAGGACATTCTACTATTACTAATGAACAGGACTTCCAGGAACTTGAACTCCTCCACTTGAGGCAAAAGCTCACTCGCTTTTTGCCCAACAATAACCAAAATAAATCATGTACAAAAACTTATAGAAGTAATTTTTATCCTAACCTCAACCAAATGCTTTCACGAAATGTGTAGTAAGCTGTGTAAACCAAACCAAACAGTGAGTGAAAGATTTAACATATTGTTTGGGTTAAATACAAACAGAACAAAAAGTAGATTGCAATAAGTGAACACTATGTCTCACTGACTTTAATGCTCACAATAATAAAATATGTTTTCATGCCTACCTGGTTGTCACCACACCTGGTGTCCATGTTGTTGCTCCTCAAAGAAGGGAAATGAACCTGAGGCAGAGAGAGAGGGGGAGAAACAGGGAGAGAGAGAGGGAGGTATAACATTAAGAAAAAGCACTTGTCAGGTCGCCCATTAGAGTACCATTACAATACCAATCTCTGCTCCCCATCTTTCCTTTTCACAGTATGTGTGTAATTCTCTTGGTGTGCCTCTAGTCACCAGCGGGGAGATGAGATCATTACCTGTGACTGCAAGGCTAATGTCAAGCACAACCTACAAACACACGCACACACACCCACACGTACATACACGCATAAGCGTACAACAGGCAGACTAAAAAGAATAATGTGGCTCTGCCTCAGTAACAAAACTACGGTGACCGGGGGGCTTGTCTCCATTTGGATAAGGCAGCCTGTTTTACAACCTGCTTCCAACACCAGCAGATGAGAGAAACAAGAGGATACAGAGGGGAGGGAGAAATGACAGAAGGATGAATAGAGGAGCATCTAATTGGAGACACAGTGGGAACGAATAGCCTCCTCTCTCTTTCTGATGGGTGGAGAAAAAAAAGTCCTGCTCCACTGTATCAGGAAAAAAAAATACAGCTGCAGAGATGATGTGGCTCAGAATACGCTCATTAGCCGTTATGCAGCTGCGTCTGACAGAAGAGAGGGGATGCAAATGACGGGAAAAGGTGGAATTAGGTCAGAAGGTGGGGGTGACTGACCTGGGTTCTAATTAACTTCACCATCAGCCCGACAGCTCCTATTTCATGCTGCAGACTGTACCTTTGCAATATCACTACGGCAACAATGTGACATACTTGTGAGGGCAGGAAGACAGGAGCAAGTTTCTCTGTTTGCACTAAAGGAAACATTTGGTGGTGTGTAGTAGGACTGAAGTAGGTGCTTTATACAATTTGATTCAAATCATTTAAATCTTGCTAAAAGTCAGGTCAGCAAATTGCTTTGGTTTTGTTTGTTTGTGTGTCCTGATCTTTACGTAAATCTACAGAAAACATGTAAATTAAAAGAAGTACAATTATGACAAAGAGTCTCTAAAATAAAAACTGAAATTTTTTGTTCAGGCAGTAAGGCATGTTTTTAAGTCTAATACCTTGAAAGCTTATTCTTGTTTTCATATTGCTTTTCTGGCCTTGTAAATTGTTATAATGCACACTTTACTTCGGCCTTTAAGTCTGCACTTGTAAATTGTATATACATTTTATAAAAAAGGAATTATGGGATAAAGGAGCAGTGTATTTTTATATATTTATATTTGTTGTTTTTCTTTTATTCAAGATGTCTCTGTGCTAAAACTGATAAAATACAACACTAAACACTTCACACATCTCACTTCATACATCATGAAAATAAAGACAGATGTTGGCTTTATTTATTCTTCCTGTGCTCAAATGTGCAGCAACAAACTGTGTCAGGCCCCCCGCCCCCACCACCACCAACCCAACACTGAACTACACATGGTTCCCCTCCTAGAGTCAGCTCTTGTTCTCTCCTTTTAATTCTCTGTTTCTTGGTCTTTATTTAATTTTCCTGCATGTCACAGAGCCATCACTGGTGAGCATTGAAAAACCTATACATGCCATTTACAAAACATTTAAATCCACTCTGACCCGCACGCTCACAAAGTGTCTTTCATGTAATCATCTTGGAATCATGTGAAAAAGCTGAAGAATATTAACTATTAATCACACATTCATTATAGGCGAGCAGAATATGAAATAAATTAATCATGACATACATGGCTGTCTAGATTTTTATCCTTCATTCTTATCTGCCTTCACGTGATGTCAGGATGCATTGCAGGAAATTAATGCTGGCCAATGAGAGATCAGTGTGTGCGTGGAGGGAGGTGTGTGTGGGTGCACAAATCTGTCAGTGTAATGATATGCCCTTTGAGGTTCACCACTCCACTGTTCATCCAACATGTCATTTATGTACAGCAAATATGTTCAACCATGTTTTCTCCATTAGGCCATTTTGTCCGTTCGTTGTTTTCAGGTGGTACAGAATATATTATAAAAAGAAATGACAGATCCTGCCCGTGGTTCGTGATGGTATTATAATGATATTATAATTGTGTTAGCATAGTTTACACAAGAGGGTAAGACACCTACAACAATGGTTTTTACAATCAAAAGTAAGCATGTGATAATTATATATTATTAGACAATTATCATTTTTGATGAAAGGACTTCAGATTCAGAATGAGAAAAATATCTTTGAGACTAAAGTGAAAAAATGGCTTAAAAAAGACAATTCTGTGAACATCAACAAGCACCAGTTTACACAATTTAATACTTTTCTCTCAGTGTATTATGTTTCTCCTGTATGAGAAACATGAAAATGAGCTTGTATGAGTTTTATGTGTCAACGTGTACATTTTTAATTGTTGCTGTATTGTCACATTTTGTTTTATTTTACCAAGAGTTTAGCCTTTTGTATTAATAGTTTTATTGAAAGACCTAACCAAGGACAAGGAGCACAAACTAGCCATTAGCTAGAAGTCCTATCTACAAAGCAACAGATGGCATGTTTAAAATGTAGCATTGTTTTTGTTTTTAATTGCCTCTAGAGATTATATTTAAATAAACATAATTGTACCAAGTGCCAAAAAGCATTTTGGAAAAAAAAAGTTAGATGAACATAAATGTTCATTTATAGCAGACTTTAGGACCAGCAAGTGTTTACTTGAAGAATGAGTATCTTATTTGAACCATCTTTTACTATTTTTTTTATCTCTTTGCTGCTTCTTTCTCTCCATCTCTTGTGGTTGATGGCCCCCCTGCATGCTCCTAATAACCTATGATGAGTCCTCCACACTTGAGCACCCTCCCATCTGACGACTGCTGAGACTCACACACACACACGCACACACAACCCCACTGTGTTGGACACAGAGGGATGTGGATGATGACAGCCATCAGCAGGGCAATTAATGGGTCTGTCCCCTGGTTACAATACAAAGTGAGAGGAAGCAAAAAAAACAACATTAGCCAGTACAACTGAGTCCTAATGGCATAATTAGCCTAGCATGCTGCTCTCAGCTTGGACCTGAAAGCTCAGTAGCCTAGCCAACAGTGAGGCAAGAACATGGTGAAGTAGGAACACCAGAAAGATAAGATATTAGTGGAATAGTATAGTACGATTTAAATCTAAAAGAAGGCTGAAATCAAAGAGATGGATGCACTCTGCTTCAACAGGCAGACCCGAACTGTCTCTGCTTTACACTAAAAGAGAAAGCGATCAGGTATGTTGGGAGTACCAGAGACAAGTGAACGTGGAGAAAGTGATGGAAGCAAGTCAGCGAACTGAGGGGGAGGCATAAAAGAGAGATGGTCCAAGTGAGGAAGAGGAGAATGGTGCAGAGACAGGACCGTGCCTGTAGCATACTGATGCAGCTGTAAGACATGCAGTCAGCGTGGCCTTGACTAGGCAACCAAGCATGTGCTGCACAGGGCTGGGCTGCCACACAGTAACGTTACTTCACCTTCACATTTGAGCGTGTTGTTAATTAAGAATTGAAAATAAATATATGAAAAATAAAATAGAACCAAAACACGTGTTATTTATATAAATTCATGTCAGATTTTGATCTTGCTTACAAGTGATTGTGAGGGCACTGTGTTTGCTCCAGTGATGGTGACTGTTCATTATGCTACGTGTGTCTCCTCCTCCAAAGCCTCTGTTATCACAACAAGGAGCCCAAGCAGCTCCTGTGCTAGCTTTGTTTCCACACCACAGTCCCACTGGAACTCCTACAGCATATTCTGCTCTCCAAAGGCAGTATCCTGGAGCCGCTGCAGAAACATAGACCACCAAACCATCTCACACAGTTTGACTCAGGGACTGCTGAACAACATGCAACAATATGGAGTTTCTGTCTTTTACTTGGTATGAATGTTAAATGCATCAAGTATATTATAATTACAGTCACAAATCAAAGATTGTTGTAACAGTAAATAAAAATTAAAAGAAACAGACAGTGATTATTTCTATCACTTTGACAAATAAAACACATGTAACAATGTATTTGTAAGATGTGAATTAAACAGATTGTAATATTTTGATATAAAAAAGCAATATCCACTATAGTCTGAGTCTTTTAGGCACAAACATAGGCAGACAATCTTCTAATTCAAGTGCATGATGAAATCAATAAATTATTTAAAACAAAGTTAATCAACAAAAGATTGGAAGGAATAATAATAAATACTTTAGTAATTTACCCCAGACCAGCGGGGTATGGACACATCTCTATACCACTGAAACTGATCTAAGATCCTTGTTTGACCCACCTCAGAGTGATTCCCCTGATTTCCCCTTGCTGCCTGGAACAGCTGATTCTGACAGCTTTCAGGAAGAGCTTGGTTGGATCCTTCAGCCAGCTTCCATGTAATACTGTAGGTGAATCCCTACAACCCTGCTTACATGCATGTTGCAAAAAGCTCCCTAAACTTCTACTTATTTCTTTTAAAGACTTAATCCATAGGATTATATCAGGCTGTAATGAGGGTGAGCTGAGCTGATGTAAGCCTTACTTACACATCAAAAGTGACAAAGTGTGCTGCAGTTAAGATGAACATTTTCTTCTGAGTCATAACAGAGATGTAGGATTCTGGGATTTGGTCAGGAGTTGTAAGAGCTTCTTATGAAGATTTTTTTTTCCTTGTTAGATTTCTCATATATTGGGCCATAATATGGCTTTGATTGTGTCTGTTTCCCAGTTCCTCCACCCTCTCCATTCCTCCTCATGCTGTTGTTGGCTCAGATTTTTTACTTACGACGTGTCACACTGCATCCTGGTCACATTTGAGATCACAAAGTAATAAGCGAGGACTATTTTCTTTCCAAATGGAACCACATTGGGGAATCAGCGATGAAAACCTTGCAAATTTCTGATGTACTTTCCTCCCATCTTCCCTACTTGTACAGTTTCATGAGCCACATTAATACAAAGTGAACTGAAAGCAACAGGTCTTTAATAATCCAGAGAGATGGCTTTGACCTATCTTCAGCAAGCCTTTAGAAAGCTGTGTCATGACAGAGAAAGCAATGTGCTTGTCTGACAGGTTGTAAATATAGTCTTTCAAAAAGTTGTACTGGCTGCTTTTCTAAAAATTGGATTTTCTCTCCATAAACATTGAAGCAGCTATTTTAGCTAAACTTTCATTCCAAATAGGGAGGTTTTTTCCAGTTTTTTAGAAGCCTGGGTGTGCAGGAAGCTAGCTCTCTGTTGAAGTATTTTATCTATGTATGTCGTTTCCTAGAGAGGGAACCGGTTGCCCTGATTTTCACTCATCCTTCAGGCCATCAGCCTCCCTTCCACCAAGATCATCTCCAAAGTTGCCGTGAAGATGATGGTGGATATCAAAGAAGCCTTAGCTATACATTTCCAGAATGTCTCCCATCCGGTTGCAATTTCTTGTTTATGTACAATATGGGAATTGTAAATGATCAAACGTGGAATGCAAGATGAGGGTTAATGTGATGAGTACGTTTTGGTCAGATTCATGAGCATTTGGTAGCTCCTGCCAGAGGACCCTGAGGCTGGATTGGTCACATCTGACTGTACTTGATCCAAAATAATTAAGGAGTCTGGAGGAATTTCAGCACATAAAGTGCAAGAGTACAAGTCTATGCTTGAACGTGCTTTTCTGATCTCTCAGACAGCACTGTATAAGAAAACATGAAATTATAAAAGCTGATATAAGAACAGTGGCAAGAGATTACTCTGAGTCTAAGACTGCAATACAAAATTTTCTATTCCAATCATTTTTCTTTCCACAACACAATGCAAACCATATTTTGCACATATTATAAAGTATTAGAGTGGCTTCTTTACAGTCCAGAACTGCCCCGAACAGAATATGTCCCAAAAGAGTTTGTAAAAATTATGAGCTAAAAAAGTGAAACAAAGCTTGTGCTGTTTATACATTAGTTTGTAAGAAGAATGAGACTAAATGTTTTATTGCTTGGTATACTCATTGCAAGAACACCTCACCAGGTTTAATGAGAAGAAATGGGAAAACTACTAAATTACCAAGTCAACTTACCAGACAAAACATGAAAAATGTCAAATTTCAACAAGGTTTTTGGTCATATTTGTCTAACTTTTAGGGAATGTAGAATAAGAAAAAAAGGTCAACGAGGCATCGGCAGGGCAAAAAAATAAAATCATGTGAATAAGGCTGGTGAATTTAACATATAATTTAAAATTCCTCATGAAAACAATGGAAATTCTGCAAGTTATTATTGTAAGGAATGTGAAAAGTTTAGCAAAAGGGCTGTCTGTTTTTATCCTGCAGGATTTGACTCTGTCCAGCAGACACCAGGAGGCCTGATTGTGTCTGAATCTTTTATCTCCACCAGCCTGTCAGAAAGAGATCCAGAAATGGATTTAGTTCATTAGCAGAGATAAGAGCAGCATGCAGGGGGTAGAAAAGTACATTTCCAGCATATCTGAAAGTTTGTCACATTGTGGAAAAACAGGGAAAATTAAAAAGAAAAAAGAAAAATGAAAGGCTCAACAATGCTTTCCTTCATCTTTAATGAAAGAGAATGAGCAGAGCTGTCATTTTCTGTCTCCCACTGCTCTACCACAACCTGATTACGGTCTGATGATGATGACACCACTTCCTGACATCTAATTGAAATAATTTTGTGTGTAATCACTTTAAAAGACTGGCATGAGACATGCAAGCAAAGAAGTAGTTAAGAAAGCCAACAGCATTTTAATTGAATCTTCCCAGATGCGTCTGATTCCATCAAACAAGTGTAAAGCCACCAGGAGACAGGCTGAGACGCAGCAGCAGAGCCGTTCAATTGAGAGATGAATTGTGGAGTAATGGGCTTAGAGGCTGCGAGAGAGAGCAGGGTTTAGGTGGATATGCTTCAGCCATTCTTTCGCACTTGCACACTTTATCCCACATAATCTGTAAGAAATCTTCAGAGCAGCACAGCGTATCAAAGTTGACTTTCTGAGAAACTGATTTTTAATACAGTATTTCTTACAAACAACCCAAGTACAGTTTTTACACTATTATTACTGATTCCCTAAAACCTCTTGCTGAGTCCCGGAGCACCAAAGCTGATGGTTCGTGGTCACAAGGCAAAGACAGTTAGCGAGTTTTGTTGGGATATAATGATTCAAATGCTCTGTCTGGACCTCGGTGAGCAGTCCTTACTGTTTGGTGGGACTGTGACACCTCGGGGGTGACTCTGTGTATTGCTCATGGTGCATGAGACACTGAAAGCCCCGACCGGGGATAGCCTGTCCACAGCCATTTCCCTACTCTTTAATCTCAGCGGCCGACTGGAGAGAGCATAGCTGCACATTCCATTAATGTAAAGTGGGGCTTGAAGGCCTGTAATTTATTGGCTCTGCAGACTCGCCTCCCCTCATCTCACTCATACTGGCTAGCAGCCACCAAATACTCCCCCTGATACCAGTCGACATGCAGCACCCTGTGCACAACATTTTGCACTATTTCACTTTCTTCGTACCTTTAACTCCTCCTTCCTACACGCATCTTATAAATTTGGGTCTACTCCTTTCCTCTCATGCTTTTTTTTCTACAGTTTTTTTTTTTTTAATCAACAGTTTCTCTTGCTTCACCTGCCGCACTCAGCAGCGATTGCATCTGCAGAAGCCGCCGTGAGACAGATTTATTACATTTCATCCCAGAGATGCTCCAAAGGCTTTTGTTGGGAAAGGGAGCCAAGGATAAAAAGGAGACCCTGAACCTTTTATCTGCATCGCTGATTTAACCAGTTGGTTTAATTACCAACAAAATGACACACTTGCAAAGATAACAGCAGGAGGACAGAAGAATCCCCTGCTGGGTCAGAATAAATGTAAGAAAAACAGATTCGAAATTGACAGGAAATAAGTGAATAACATATTGTCTTACCTCTTAGTGATTCTACTTTTATAATGTTCCTGCTCTCCTTCTTTGTCTTTCGCTGATTGACCATTTAACACTTGTCCTTGATTTTTCCCTTTCCTTTTTACTGAAAAAACTCTACTAAAATTAATCACATTGAATGGTAACTGATGAAATTCCATCATAATTTTTGCACAATAATGCTAACCTGGGCAGTAATTTGCAAAGGCATTTAGTGCAGTATTTTTCAAAATCTTTGCGAATGACATATAAGAAAAATATACAAATAAATAAAAAACACTGTGCACAAATAAATCACACAAGAATTTTACTTTTCCAACACAGTACTTACATACACTGTTACATAACTGAGCTTATTAAACTATTTACAAATAACTCTACAATAAATACAGCCCAGGCATATAAGAAAAATGTTAATGAGTGAATTATGTGATGCTGCAGATTGACTGGTTACACTTTGTAGTTTTCAGCTGGCATCGTGTGAAAAACTCACGTCCTGTCAAACCTCCGGCTCACCCATTAAGCAGACAAAACTTGAGCTTATGTAGTCACAGTGACAACACGCTCCAAAAATGGTTTTCTGCTTTAAAGTAATTCTTGTTTTATTGAGTGTAAGATGTGCTGTGCGTGCATTTTAGAAACTTGAGATTATAAGTCAATTTGGGCAACATAAAGCCTCAATAAAAACTCAGTTTTTGTCAATACAAAATATTAATTTTTAATACTGAGTAAAAACAACCTTTGAGAAAAAATAAGAAAAGATCTGCTTGGTTGGTAAAAGTGTTATAACAGCTGTGTGACGAGCTTGACAATTCGACTAATGTCCTTTTCCACAACTGAAGAAAAAAACATTCAGAGGATTTGTTGGTTTATTTATATTTTGTTGAACATCTCCTTATGTGTCATATAGTATTGGGTTTTCCATCTGTTATCAATGAGCCAATTTAAATCTTGTAATTTCCTCAGTTGTTGTGTTGTCTGCTTTTGGGTTTTTGACCTTAAGATGATGCAATTAGCGTAATGGTGATTGATGCTGGGCTTTTTGATAAAATAGTAAGTCAATACTTATTATCACAATTGGCATACTATATCATAATAACAAAAAAGTAAAGTAATTCATGAGACTTTTCCCTGAAAAGTCCCTGGAAATATTATGAACAAATCACTTAGGATTTCCAGCAAATTCAGAAGTAAAATTAAAGCTAGAAAAACAAAATAATTTTTTTTAAGATAGCAGTAAAAACAAAGGGTGTTAGCTTTTGAAGTTTTCAAGTTTTGTTTTGTGTAAATAGGCAGTGACTGTCAGGAACATGGGTAATGTGTTTATGCTAAATGTTAAAGATAAGAAACAATTTTATTATTTGTATAAATCTTTGTGATATGAATGTATGCCAATTAAATGCCAATAAAATGGCAGAATTGTCTATGGCATGATTATTTCAGTTGTGAAATCTAAACAGAGCTAAAAAATCAATTAAAAAATAAATATATGTATATATATATATATATCATGAGAAGGCATGTGTGGATGAGAACTATAAGTTAAACAAAACAAATCAGAAGAAAAAAAGACTTTAATATAGTTCAAGTAGATGCAATAAAGTAGCTCCAATTTGTCTCTGAACTCCACAATTTGTAGACTCACTAAGTGGTAGTTAATGATAACAAAATGGCAACAGAATTAGTGAGACGATGAAGTAAGCAACCAATGTAATATGTATGAGTTGATTAAACTACTATGTGCGTAGTCTAAGAGGAGCTACGAGAGGGATGCAGTTGGCCAGTGGGCTGTCTCGTATTTATTCGTACAAGCGGGCAATACGTCTCTCTCTGTAAATTATTAAGGCATTTTCATAGTGTGACTGTGCAGGGTTATGTGTACACAGTCAAGGTAGAGGTTTGTTTAGAAGGGTCTCTGACCACAAAATAATAACATGATATTGCTACTTTGTGATCTCTGTGTGTTAATTGGTCCATTTTATTTAAAAAAAAAAAACAACAAAAAAACATGCAATGATACGATGGAAAAAAGAATCAAAATGAAAAAGACAACACAGTTAAGAAAAAGCAGGATAAATATGGAAAATGTGCTTCTTTTATATTTCTTACATTAAAATTGCACAATTCCCCTTCATTCTTTTTTCCCTTTTGTGGGAATGAGTGCATGATGGAAGTGCAAGTTCTTTCATTAGAAGTGTTTTGTATGTCTAACAGTAGGGGGTCCTGAGAGAGGTGCTGCATGGGTTAACGTGAAAATAACCATGCTAATCGCTATGCTAATTGCGCTTCTGAACGCAAGTTGGCACACGGTGAGCTATTTCACAGCAAACATCCGTGGTCTAAACTGTGAATAATGACCACTTTAGACTGTGCAAGAATATGTACACAGTGAAGTCCTGAAGGACGGGGTTAGTGGGCAGTTTGAGGAGAGAGGGAAGTAAGGAGAGGGAGAGGTGGGCAGAGGAAAAGCAGGGTAAGGAGAGATAGATAAAATGTTTGACAGCATTCTTCATAATAACTCACATGTGTCTGGCCACTCAGTCCCTGGCCAGTGTTTATCTGACAAAAAAAAAAGACAGCTCAAACTCCAAATGCACTCTTGTGGCTGCACATCTTGAATCATTTAGTCAGCTGTCTGCTGAAGAACCTCTTTCTCCTCCATCATAAATCTCTAAATTTGTTTTTATTACTGATAAAACATGATGAGCTTAAAGAAGTCTGCGCTGTTTGATTTCGAGGTGGTCACACAGTCGTTAAAACTGACATGGAGCACTTTTCCTGATGTTTTTTCTTTCTTCTATTAATTCTTTATAGGTTTTGTTTGAAAGCTGCATTAGAAGTGACAATGGCATTATGTCGAAAACACAGCCTTGACAGTCTTTCCAGTGAGTCATGTGTTTTTGAACAGCAAACCTTAAGTGCTCTGAACGGAAAAAGAAAGCATAAAATTTATTTAAATAGTCACACTTCAGAATGCGGCACAATAAAATAGTAAGCTGTCAAACACACCAGCGTGCAGCGTCACGTCAGAAAACCTTTTAAATATTTTTACAGTTTTAATCACAGGGTAAAACACATAAATCACATATGCTTGCACAAACTGCAGTAATCACGTTAATAGATTTTCGGACCCCAAAATTTTGAGATGTAACAATAAATTGGAGAATCTTATTGCTAAATGAAATGTAAACTCACTGCTGGCTAAAGTCTTAATCATTTTTATTTAACAGAAATAGATATGAGAGAAAGCTGTACATAATGAGTAAATTGTAGCATTGTCTGAGATTTAGTTATATATATATTTAGAACAAAGATGTGAACTAAAAAGGGGGCAAACTGTAAATCTGTGTTAAGAGAGACTTTCTCAGAATCCCAACTTTCTCCATGAGTTCTCATCTCATGAGGAACTCAGACCCCTGATACAAAGTTTTTTATCCCTCCGCCATCTCCAGCTATAATCACCTATTTTTTGTTTTTCTTTCTACACCTCCACATCATCTTTGCCTTGATCAGGAACCCACCTTTTGCTCTCCCTGTTTGTTCCAATTTCCTGTTTCCTGTCTGCACTCTGGACAAAGTCTAATATTAAAGATTACACAAGGGGTCCAACAACTGAAAACATGTCTGTGCATAGGCTGCCTTCATGTTACTAAACCAGTCTGAACTCCTCACTGGCACAAACAAGCAAATTGATCTGAAGGTGAAATCAGGACAACAATATTATGAAGGAAAGAATATTTATTTTAGATCATTTTAAAACCGAGCAGCCTAAGTAAACACATGTACATAGAGCCGCAGCCAAATGGCTATTAGGAAAACAGTGTCACTGAACACTCTGACAATGTAAACAGACAGATGTTAATGAAAAGGGGCAAAGTGACTTCTTTTGGTTATCGTTTAGCCTAGCATTTAGCCCAGCGCAGAGGTAAAAGCTGCCGCCATGGGAATGCTAATGAAAGTAAGGAAAACAAAGCCTGGCTAATGAGAGCTCTGAGATAAGAGAGCAGAGGCTATAGGACGCACATGTACACACATACACGCACAGCTCAAACTCCTCTCCTTCGACACTAATTAGACACGAAGGACTATATGTGGGGGAAGAGCGAGCTAAGCGTCCACATCAATATCGCAGTGTGCAACCCCGACTCGGCCACTACGGCCTTGAAGTCACAGAAGGAGCTTGAGATGGAGAAGAAAAAGGAAGGAAAAAGGAAATTAGCGCTGGGGTGAAACAAGCAGGGCAGGGAGAGATAAATCTGCAGAAATGGAAATGAATTTAAACCAATTGTGAAGCACAAGGTCAGGGTTTTTAATATCCACAACCAAGCAGTCTGATTCAGCGACTGACACTTTGACCTCCTGGGTCAACCTGCACATTGCCACGCACCATATAGCCATCTTTATGTGAGCTACACTCAACACACGTAATGAAGATCTGTCTACTTTGTCAATATTAGAAGAGCCAGCTGGCATTCTCTTATTTATCAAATTTGTGCAAAAATCTACAATTTGGTATTACTTAGGTTCCACATAAACAAAAGCTCTTTTTTTAAACAAAGTAATGTTTTAGAAGCAATCTGAAGCAATCTTAACCTTGATGAGATGAAAACAGAATGGAAATTAGTCATAATTAAACAAAAGAGACAAAACAAAACTACTGAAACAATAGTTTTTTAACAGAATAAGTAATGTTTACTAATTCTGATACCATGACACTTAAAGATTTACAAACAAAGCAAATGTTCACAGCAATCTGAAATGTTCAAGTTTGTTCAATACAAATATGCAAAATTGCCCTATAAAACACTAAAAAGGGATTAAAGTGACCTGTATTTGTTAGTGTTAAATTATAGAACAACACCAACATAAACCCCAAAATGTGTAATTAATTATTAGTTCTCAGAAGAGTTGTTAAAGCTTTTGTTTTTTTAAAGGATTCAAGGGTGAATGATTATTCTGTCTTTGTTATTGCTGTTAGTGGGTCGTTTCCTTTGAAGAGAATGAAGGCAGACCAAATAAAAGCATTTGGCTTCAGCAGGGAGCCTGTTCAGTAATGTTTGAATTACTTTATAATGTAAAACCATTTATATTTTATTGCACTGGGTATGATGACTGAATAACCTCAACCAAAACACACGGACACTTTCCCAAGAATCCATACAAAAAAGGAGAAACTAATCAAGTTTTAGTAACCTGGTCTCCTAAAAGCTGACTCTTAAACAACTGATAACTATTAGCAAGTGCCTTTTTTTAAAAAAAGTAAAAAAAGTCTGTCTGAATTGATCGTATCAGTAAACTGCTGGTATAAAAGCTTAAAATTGTGTATTTATGTTAAATAAATTTTATTAACTTACTTGGATCTGAAATCATGATCTTATTGTTAATAGTCAAAGTCAAATTTTTAGTTAAAATTAAACAAAGTAGCAATCTTGATAAGATGCCAAACTTGCTCACAAATTATGGAGTTAACATGTTAACTAAAGTTTGGGAGCCGGACCACGCCTCAACCACACCTCTAATCCCCTGACAAGCCATCTTGAAGTCGAGTCATCCTTGCTGCACAGTTTGTCTTGTGCTCTCAACATCTTCCATCCCTTCATCAATTCTTACTTATCTCATCCCTTCACCCCATTATTTTTTTTCAGGGTTGGCTCATCTTCAGCAGAGATACAACAGAGTGCTCCAGTCCACATCTTCCGATTCAGTTAAACCCATCCTGTTATGGTGGGTGGAAAAGGTGGCAAACCCAGAGCGCAGACTTATTGTAAGAACTAAAAGAAAACCAATTTATTTACAATAAACACAAAACAAAGGCTGACGTGGCAGCATACTAAACATAACAAAATCCAGGAATGAGACACAAGCAAACCTGAGACAAGACGGGAGGACAATTGGACAGAGCATGAAAGGAGAAAGTGACAATGAACCAGCAGTGAGTGGAGGAGATGACCGGGTTTTAAAACAGAGGGTAATTAGGTGAAGTGGGCACAGGTGAGTGATAACAACTAGGATCAGGTGAAGATGGGCGTGGCAGGAAAACAAGAGACTTACTGAGGAGTGAATGATGACAGGAAACAAGAGGAACAAGAACTGGACTAAGACAAGACTAACAAAGATAACTGAATAAAATAAACAATAAACTCAAACATGAAGACAACAAAAGCAATAACCTGAAATCAAAAACACAAATAAAACCAAAATCCTGACACATCCCCATGCAGTCCAATCTAGTACACCACACTTTTCTCATCACTTTCATCCTACATCCCTACCAGCCTCCACTTTCCATGTGGGGGGGTCCTAAGTTGACCAGGATGTTAGCCCAGTAAGCCAGAACCCCAACTCTGAGTCGCCTTCCTCCGATCCACCAATCATTAGACTTCTCAGATTAGACTCAACCTTCAGATCAACGCTATCTCTTGTCACAACTTCCTCTGTTCCTGCCACGCCTCCTGCTTCTAGTCATGCCTCTACCAAGTAACTTTCCTGTCTCACAGTCCCATGCCACGCCCATGTTGCCATGTCCACGTAATCATAGTCATCTGCTTCACCTGTTCACTCTAGTATATATACCCACAGCTCACAGTCCATAGTTGCCAGATTATTGAACGGTTTTACCAAGTAGATGTCCAGCGTACTCTCACAGCCCTTGCCTGATTCCTTGTGTTTTGACCCTTGCCTGACCCACGACCCACAAGCCTTGCCTACCCCCTTTTGGACACCTCTTCGGACTCTGCTTTCTGGTAACAGACCTCACCACTCACTACTGCACTTTGCCTCTTGGATTTTCCCTCTTTGGATTTGGTTGTTGTTTTTGGATTCACCGGTATTGACCCCTTGCCTGGACTCGGACTCTCTCTCTCGCCCAAGCCCCTTTCAGACATTCCTGTCTGCACCTGAACAACAACCCACAGAGGACTTACCTGTTCTGGTCCCGCTTCCTGGCGGTCACGTGAGTGCCCAGTTCAGAGACAGTGTTCCAGCTCCTAGTCCGTTAATAATAAACGTCTTAAAACTTTGTCTTTGTGTGCTAGTTCTGAATCCTGCCAAGCCCCGCCTTGCCAATCTCTCATCCTCAATTCTTTGTCTTTGAACAAACCTGGAAACTTATTTTGTTGTGGTGTGGTCTCTGCTAGTGAATTATGACATTGTGTTCAGCTGTGCAGAGACTTAGGGGTTAAATACTGATCTAATTGTTCTCACAATTACAATCTTGGTATATAAGTATGAAGGTGTATAACATTTTCTGTGAGTATAAAAAGAAAAGTCAAATTCATACCAAATTATATGCACTCTTATCTATAGAAAACAGTCAAATTTTGATTCAAATCTGCAACCATTCAGTTCAGTCCGATTAGAATCAGGAAGAACCCTACAGCAAAACTAGAACCAGAATAAACAACCATCTGCCGGTTTGAGGTTAAGAGGACAAATATCCTTCCATCCATTAATTTCTTTTACCTGCCGAGGACAAAAATATCTTAGGGAATTTATTAAGACCAAGGTTTTATTTTAAATTCTAAATAACCCTCCAGGCATATTTTTTCTTCACAACTATTATTGGACATTTGAGTTTATCTGCTGTTGAGCACAAACCTCTAGACTTTTCTCCTCCCAAGGTTTGACCTGATATCATTGCTCCTCCTCTTCTCCGAGCCTAAGGCTTTAGGTTAACTTAAAGTTGACATCTGTCACACATTTAATGTGTCCACATCAGTGTAGCTAAGCTCAGCTCAACCCTCTTTTGGTTCTGCGATGCTCATGTCTATGTGGAACATGGTAGCTCCATCTTTTATTTGTGAACAGTCAGAAGCAGCTTAAAGACAAACGGGTGTTTGCAGCCATTTCACTAAACTGTTCTGTAAAAGTATCTTTCGACTTTGTCTCCTCCTTTTGCTCTCGCTATCCATCCATCAAACCTCTATCTTCTATATTTCCCTTTTGTCCTTTCCAGATCCTACCCCTCTTTTGCAATCTATCTTTCTATATTTCTACAAGTTTTGCATTCTCGCTCATTCTCCATTTTTCACTCTCTTGTACAATCAATCAGTTCTGAATGACTCATTTGCTCAGTCTTTCAGTGCTGCATTTTCTCTCTGCCACAGAGGACTCCGTTAATTTTCTCTCCTCCCTCGCTCAGGCTCTCTCTATACGCTGCATGATAGAATCAAATGCTATTTGTCTATTAGGGGGAGATGGGGATATTTAATAAAGGGCCTGTAATAACTGTGTGTGGTTTCACGTGTGCGTGCAGGAGTGCAGATTTTGGAGCGGGCGGGAGAATATCCCCCCATTTTCCACCTTGATGAGGAAATTAACATGTTCATGATGAAAAGTCATCTCGACACCAATGGTGAATGTCGCAGTTAATTTTCTATTTAGCTACAGTAACCCTAACCAACTCTAATTGATTAGGTGATCAAAAGTAATTGGTATTAGGCTGCAGCAATGGATTCATTTGTCTTTTATGAATGCTAATTGACCCCTGACTGCCCCCGAGCCCACACCTTCCCATCTCTTCAGAGGTTCATGTTTCCTTTGCTGCTCTCACTGGACATTTGAGTCACTGAGCATTGTTCAAATACTCTCAAGCTTCTGCATGTATGTGGGTGGTCATGCATTGTGTCTGTGTGCCTCTGCTTGTGTATGAGTGATTAAGTATTCATGTCTCCGCTGCTGTGCCCCCCGGTCTTGGTAAGGAAACCAAACAATTCTTTTTTGACATCTATAATGTGGGACTTTCTACGTGCCAGCATTTGTGTGTGTGTGTGTAGGGGGGGGGGGGTGCGTTTGTGCATGTGTGCACGCTGAGCAGTCATATGTACCAGTATGGCAGAAAAGAGAGGCAGTACTTTAGGAATAAATGTGGGACGGATTTAAATAATCTCAACACCCATTTCTTCAATTTATGAGTGCCATTTATGATGGATAGGGGAAAAAATAGAATCAAAGAAATCTATCTTCCTCTCTGAGCTCCCTACTGAGCCTCTGGCACTCGGCAACATACAGTTTGTGTCTCTCTTACTCATACACAAACATTTTAAAGCCAAACACTAAAGCTCCCATATTGACAAAAAAGATACAGTAAGAAACACAAGCAGAGATTACTTCTAACATCTAACTGGGTTTTAGAAAAGCAGTAACTATTACCCCAATAAATCCACCATAACTACAGATTGTTTCAAGCTGATCATAAAGATATATTTAAGAAACATTTTTAAGCACAATAGAGTAATTTTGCTCTGTCCACATATGAGCTATTGATTTGTGTGGTAAAATTCCAGCTCAGTCTCTAGGGTAAAATGTGATTCAGTGTATTTAGAGGCTGTAGATCAATCTTAGCTGTCATCAATCTTCTACACAATCAGCCACATTTACATTAAGATGGGGTGTCCACAATTTCATGATTTTTTGTCCAGAATAGTTCAACTCTAGTGTGAAACCTTTTCTGTTTCACTTACTTTTGCCTTGAACACTGAAGCGCTTTTCACTCCAGGTGCTGAAGTAGAAACAGAGGTTGTAAGAACCAATTACCTCCATTTAGAAAACTGCACACAAATTTGCAATAACATTGGTGCAGGTATCACTTGTTTTTATTAAAATCAAGTTGTAATGTCTTGTCTACTTTTCTGATGTATAGGGTAGGTAATGATTGAGGTCTTACAATGATTTGATTAAACATTAATATTCTTGGAAGTAAGAATTTGTCCAACTTTGAAACTTTACCTAACTCAAACAATGATCTACTTCTTGTTGTCAAACAGAAATATATATGTTAGCAAAGTTGTGAGCACAAATTAAATAAATTAAGACAAAACTCTGTGGAAGTTTTCCTAAATAGAGAGAATGATTTTTACAAGTCCTACTTTTTTTCAACCCCTGGCAATTTGTGAGATCTAATGTTTTAATTTCTTTTTCTTTTTTTTTTTGGTTTGTTTGTTTTTTTTGTAGACAATAATATGACTGAAAAAAGATATTTATTTTAAGTTAACTCTAGCCTTTCTAAACCCTGCATGCTCCTCATAAAACATCACTATGCGATGAAGGGGAAGTGATAAAAGATTATTTTTACGGAGAAATGTGAAGATTATATGTTTGTGCTTTCTAAAGAAAGAAAATTAGCTATGTTTAATCCTTGACAATTACAGTGTGAAATTCTCCAAAGAAGATTTTGAGCCACAGCTCAGTTATGGTACCTGGCACACACAGATAAAACCACCAACATAGCCAATATGAATATGACAATATGAACCCTCATTACTTCCTTCCTTTGTCTGGCAATGTGTTTACTGCAGAAATACAAAAATATAAGTCCAGTTCACATACAAGCAAACAATCACCACTGGCAGACCCCAGGAGTTGGGGGCTATGAGGCTGTCATGGCAACCACTCTGCAAAGGTGTGATTGGTCAAGGGAATGACATGCAGAAAAATGTTTGCAGAGAAAATGTATGTAAATTGGCAGCACAGGAACAAGCACTTGACACCCGCACCATAAACATACAGGCATACAGGCATACATCTTCCCTAGATGGAAAAACATGTCTATGGTAAATAACAAGTAAAAAGACAAATCCTGACATGGCAGAGCAAATATTAATTAGTTTATGTCACAACAAAGAGGTGTGAAGCTGGTTTGGATGGGCTCTTTTTTAAATGCTGGATTATTTAATTACAAATATGCAAATGTGTTCACAGTTGGGGGGGTTCTAAAACTAAACTTTAAAGGAATAATCATTTCTGACTTTGTTTCAGTAACAGACTCTGTGCAAGATTTCCACCAGATTTGCTGATGCAGACAGAAGAGGTTTGAAATTAGATATCCAACATTAAGTTTGTCTGTGACTAAATGTTTCTCGTTCCAGCAGTACACTGAAAAATAACAAATATCAACATTGTTAAATATGATGAAAATCCTCTAAATTCTCTTCAACAGTGAAGCCTAATGGGAAAATGATCACTGAGATTAATATTTTTTCAAACAGTAGCACATTTTGTTTTCTTTTCTTGTCTGCTGCTGCCTGTTTAGGCAGAATCACCACTCATGTGTAGTGTGTATTCCTAGATTTTTTCTAAAACAGTATATAAGTGTGTACAGAGAGAGGAGATGTATGGTTTGCTGCCTTGACTACAGGAAGTCTGATCATATGGCAGGCCTTTCTACCTCAGCAGGTCCCCTGTGTCCAATTAGAGAAGAGAGAAAATCAAAGCAGTCAGGGCTCAGAAAAGTATTGATCACAATGACCTCATGTGTGTAACATATATATATAACATGTCCGGTTATGAGCTGGGCAAATACATTAGCTAACACACTGTTGACCCCAAAATTCCCAACAATCCCACGGTGATTTCAACATTGGGGCTGGGGATAGTTTAGTAGGAGGATGACAAAACTGTCAGTGTTACATGCGCCAACACTTATCTTTTATATTGATTGTGTTGTCTCCTTTTTATTCTTTTGGAGATGGGAATTTATTTTAAACGGAAACTGTACCAGAAGAACGAGATTACACAAGGGTGTCAAGATTAAAATCCATGCAAATCAGCTACAGTCATTATATAGCCACACAAAAGAGGTATGGTGCTCCAAATTCCCCTGTATAGCCCTAATTAATCATTTATACTTTAAATCTACATATTCAAATTACTTGAAACTACACAACTAATGGGGGAGGAGATGGAAGCTCAGATGGGACGATAAGATGCAGGAAAAAGAAGAATTTTAAAGTTATGAGAAAATGAGAGCCGAATTCTTTGTGTGAGATTTCTGAAAACAACGGTTTTGTTCCAGAGTCTTTGATTCATCTCAAGTCCCTCGACACAGTTAGCCTGTGACCGAGCACTGCCATCTGCATTAGCGCTTTGGTCTCATGGTTATTTTGAAAAAGCCTTGTGCTGTCAGAGCCAACGGACCAAAGTCTTTATGGCCACTGCTGACAGAATCCAACCTCTGCCCTATTAGTGAACTGGGAGGCTCCAGGCTCTCTTCTCTCTGTCTCTGTGAGAGTCTTGATTAGGGCTTCAGGGAACCAGGAGACAGAGAGGATGGTGACAGACAGAGAGAAAAAATAAAAAGGCCATAAGGCGAGAGATCAGCCCAAAGATAGCTGTGATATCAGACAGAGAATCAAGATAGTAAAGCAACAAAATTATTGAAAGTTTACATAGCTAGATGTGATAATTTTTTATGTTACTTTTTTGAATGGCATCAGTGAAGAAGTAAAGCCAGTATCTCACTGGGCTGTGACTGTAGAAAATAGGCAGGGTTTTCGTTGCAAACCCACTAAGCTTTGAATTAATGCAACCAAGCAACCAGTGAGCCATGCAACCGCATTTTGAACTGCCAGTTTTTAAAAATCGTGACCTATTGTCATGCGCATAGCTGGCAAAACTGTACTCTAGGCAATTGTAATCCTCCGCCCGCATCGTACTCACCTCAGCCTGCTGTGTACCCACCTTGGCAACCATTCAGTTGTTTAGGATTTAATCTACTGGAGTAGACTTTTGGAATGAAGGTCTTCTGATTTGGATCAGTTTTTTAATGAAATTTTTTCATTGGCATGATTGGACATGGACATTTGGGGTGGATCTTTTCTTTCGTAAGGCGAGCATCTATTCAGGTGTCCAAATACAACTGTAGTGCTCTAGAGTTACTAAATCTGTTGCACAAAATTCAAGCAATAACACTGTGAGTCCCTGCGAACATTTCAAGAAAGTTTGCAGAGTCACATGCGAATACCGTTCGCCAACAGTTGCAGCTCAGTGAAATACTAGTTTAAGGAATGTATTAAAATATCAAGCTGTGGACACAGAACAAAAGGAATAAAGACAGAAATATAATGGAAGGCAAGGGGTCGGTGGAAGCAGACAAGGTAAGTGATATTTTACCTAATATGTTATTGGCATGCATAAAGTGTCACATCAAGGACCAGATTCATAAAACTTCAAGTAGATTCAAGAATAAAACTGTTTCTATATACAAATGAAGAAATGTGTGTACACGTCTGACTTTTTTCTACTGGGATTTGAAAGTATGTGTACATATTAGGGTGTAATAGTATGTCTAAGTCACAGATTGTTACATACTTAAACCCTGTTTACACATAAATGATCTCTGGAAATGTTAGAGATTTTCCAGTGTCGATTGTGAAAAAGTTACATGTATACAAGGTAATTTCATAATCCCAATTGCCGTGTTGACGTGGCTGCAAAAAAACATTGAATCCACTGTAGTTTTCAGGCCAAGTCACTAGCTGGCGCTGTTATTTTTGTATTTTAACAACACGCGCAGATTATACAATTGCTGTTGTCGTATACATGAACGGCTGAGACGCAACAGAAATGTTACAGACTAACCAAGATTCTCTGCACTCATCTGTTGTGCTAATGTATCTAACAAAACAAAAACTCCATTAGACTGTTAGATGCTTTTAGCCTCTTGTGAATGTTCACAAATCAGTAACATGTACAATGTGTGAAAAAAAGAGAATGTATTGAAATATATGCAGATTTTATTTTACATTCAGCACTTTTAATCTCAAATTTTTCTACACTTTGCTGTAGAATTGTTAGTTTCCTTTTCAATGCATTATTCTGTAGCACATAACATTTTCTATATTTAAAAGAGGTCAAGTCAGGCCTGTCAGTTAAGCTGCAATTAACACTGAATGTTCAGTGGTAATTTTCTATTAGAGCTTGTGGTTGACAGATGAATTGCTTTATGAAATGATTAAGAATGTGATGAATGTCGAGTTCTCAGAAATGTTTCTGAGTTTAAAACAGAAAGACTCCCAATTTTCCAAATGTCACGATCATATAACATTAAACTGTGAGTTTTAAACTATTTAACATTTGAGACACTGAGAAATGGTAAAATAAAGAATACATCTCTTTAGAAAAGTTTACTGTCAAATCATAATTTGTAAATGACGTTATCCTATTCTGGCTATCATTGTCCACAGCCGAAAGGCAAAAGCGGATGATCATGTTTTTGCTTTTGTCTCTGTGTGTGTTCATGTGCATTTCACTTTATAAAAATATCTCATGAACCACTAAACAACTTTTAATGAAATTTTCAGAACGTAATCATTGAATGTACTTCTAAAATTGATTAGTTTTTTGAGTCCACCTGATATAAGATGGAGCTAAAGTCAACAGACCTTAAAAAAAAAAAACAATAATAGCCATCGCTCAGTCAGTTTTAGAAATATTGAGCTAAAATCTGCTGTGGTAGTAGCTGAGAGATATTTGCAACATACAGTCTGAGTGTGACTCTCATCATGTTACATGAGACTGCACATAATGTTATTTTTTGGGTTGAACCAAAACAACTACAACTCAACAATCTCAGTCTAAAACTCTGGTATGAAGGACAGTGGGTGATATGCATTCCTTCAAAGAATGGTACGTCTTTATTTTTTACCATTTTTTTAAAGACCGAAACAGTTACAGTAAGACTGTAAAGACCATGCACTGTAGTCTCGTACCTGCCATCACACACATACACACACTCACAAAAAGGTAGCAAAGGTTATCTTGAAACTAGGTTACCAGACTAGAGGCGGAGATGTCTAAAGCAGGAGTGTGGATGGCAGAGTAAGGCTCAACTGATGTTGTGGTGGGTTGGCTGGCTGATGAACAGAAAGGCTGGCTGTCAGCGTGAGTCTGTAATTGAGGGTGGGTGTGAGCTTCCCCCATAAATTCCCTATATTCTCTGACAGCTGTAGCACAATTCGAGCTGTTCACACAGAGCCATAGTATTCATTACCTGCTCCTGTACGTTTCTCCATGAGCTGGTTTATTAAGATACGATCTGTTGCATTTGCATAAGACTGAAGGAATTAGCAAGCTGCAGAGGTGGAAAGTAGTGAATTACATGCACTTGCATTACTGTAATTAAGTAAGTTTTGAGTCTGTACTTTGACCTGTACTTGAGTCTGTTTTATTTCAAGTATTGCACTTAGTTACATTTGAAATCCCATCTGTTACTGAGTAAAAAATGTGAATGTAATCATGTGGAAAAAAAATCAAAAAACAGAAGAAGAAGAAAAAAAAAGCACACCATAACACCTGCAGTGACTGGGTCTGTTCCTTACCAGTCAGCCGGTGTACGATCTGGCTAGAAGTGATGATGAACTGCAAAGGCAGAGTTTCCCAGTTAAATAAACCCAGAAAAAGCAGAGAGCGTCATAACTCCCAAACTCACGTCTGAAAACATGTCAGAGAATCAATAACTAGACAGGACCTGGTTCAATTAAAACATACAGCCTGATGAAATAGAATACTAAATTTGTTAAGGATACATAAAAATTTATTTATGTAATTTATTTATTTGATAACTGTACAGTCTGCTTATCTCAGTGGACCAGCTATATTCACACCTCAGTTGATTATTCACTTCATATCAGTGTTAATGTTGTTTTTCTAAGTTATGTTGTCCCAGTACAATTACCAGCTATTAATGTTCGAAAAAGAATATTTATTTTATCATACTCTTTTAATCCCCATTGGGGAATTTCATTCTCTACAGTCTTCTAATTGCACATGTGAGGACACACACATGTGGAGCAGAGGGCTGCCATTTAAGGCACCCGTGGAGCAGCTGGAGGGTTAAGGGCCTTGATCAAGGTCCCACAGTGAGGCTAATGAAGGTGGAAGCAGATGTGGGCAAATCACCTTCTTCCCCCAAATTTTGTTCTGATCTGGGGATTCAAACCTGTGACCTCTCAATCACAGGCTTGCCTCTTTATTAACAATCCTATCAAATCAGCAGCTGTCTGCATCTTAAAGTGATAGTCCAGTTATTTTAAAGAGGCTGTATCCATCCATCCATTTTTTTTACCCGCTTCTCCTTTACGGGTTGCAGGGAGCTGGCGCCTATCTCCAGCCATGTGACAGGTGGGGGACACTCTGAACAGGTCTCAAGTCCATCGCAGGGACACAGAGAGACAAACAACCATTCAAGCTCTCGCTCACACCTAAGGACAGTTTTACAGCTACCACTGTGACTCTATATGAGTTATTTTAAAAAGTTATATTTGGTCAACTGGAATAACTTTAGCTAAAATTAGAATCTAAAAGGTACATTTTACAGAATAAATTTAAAATAAAAATATATCCCTAAATAAATATTGTGTTGTGATTAAATTAGAAAAAAAATCAACATTTAATCTGACGTCTAAATGCCAAGCTGACTGACTTTAAAAAGTGACAGTAGAATTTTTACTTTTGTGTTATTTGACAATCTGTTTAAAATCATACAGCAGCGGGTATAACTATGATGATATAAAAATGTTGCTTCAGTCTGATTTTTGAAATTGGGTTCTGATTATGAAAAAAATCTCTGAATGGACAGAGCATTTTACTGGTAGTTTAAGCTGAAGCTGAAATCATCACCAGCATGCCATGTTGATCTAACCAGGCTCAAATGATCCTGAAAACTCAGACTTTCAGCTCATCATAGCAGCTAAATTATTAACCTCACCTAGTAGTTCAGCCCTCTGTTAACTGACCAGGTTTCTCATGAAAACAGCTTTTTATTAGAGGTATGACATATTCCTACCTTCTGCTGTTTTAATAATCATATTTATGTAGTCCCATTTCTCTGAGAGCAATAACTGCATCACTTTAGCCACTAAAATGAAATGTGATCAAAATCCAGAGCAGAGCAGGTCATGTAAGAGTTTTTCTGCCAGCTGCTTTGTGGTTTGTTCAGCATGTTTTGTTGTTGAACAAGTTGAGCACCGTGGGATGGTTTGCACTGAAACAACAATTTAAGTGTTTTAAATATCATCTGTGGACATGTTTTGTTTTGTAACTGTATATTAAAATATGAGGCTTTTGTTTAAGAGAGAAAAAAAAAATCCTCTTTGTGCTCCGCAGGAGAAACTCCCTCCTGCTGAAAACAGTAACTTATATATATGTATATAAGATATATATAAGTTACTTATACTCAAAGTTAATTTTTAATGACTTTAGTGTGTGTCAATTTGACAAGCAAGAGATTTCTGAACAAGCTGACCAACACCAAACAGAAGAAACAGACATTATTTAGAAAAACGTCACTAAATTTAAAAAAAAGAAGCCTTCACTTTTTATTTTGTACCTTAACAAGTGAAGGTAACATGTTTGTCTCCGGGGAGTCTGAGTCTGTGATTCTGCAGTGTTGTTGGTTGAAAGGGAACCTCACGTCTGTCTGTATATCAAATCAACCATAACAGCATCATTAAACCAGATTTAAGGGATTTTGTAAGGCACTGAACACTCTTTACTTCCCACCTCTTCCTTCCTGTCATGTTTCTTTTACTAACAAAGATGGAAGGGCTTGCTCACACTGTCTCCCATTCTCCATTTCCTTTTTTTATTGAGGGGATTTGTGGCTAACACCGGCTACATTGGATCCACACAATTTATTTTGCTGATGGAAAAATCAAGTAACCTGTACATATGCACAAACGTCTATTTTGCCACTTCAAGAGCTCACAGCAAATCTTCTATGGGATAGGTCACAGAGGCTCCAAGGACCCCTCACAAATGACATAGTCGCCCGCAAATGTGACCTGCCAGTAATTCACTGTATCTTTGCCAGGCAGGCTTTCACTGGGAGCAGCAGAGGGGTCAGCTCTGGACATAACCAGAGATGTGCTCCACTGGACCACATAGATGAGCTGCTGTCGCTCTAATTGACTGCAGAGCCAGAATGAAAGCCCAATACACTGCACTCATATTAGCTCCAGCTTTAAGGACAATAGGTGCTGGACAACCACAGCAGCAAAGCAGACAAGAATTAATGATGGCCATTACAGCTGCCAGCGACCACAAACTGTTAATTTTGCACCAGGTTTATACAAAGTGGGTAATTATGAGCCACCTTCACCAGGCTGCATCTTCTGGCATGTGATATTTTCATTTTTAGTGTAACATATGACACCAAATTTCAATTTTAGATGTAAGCCCCCACCTCTAATCTGCTTTGACTATAGCTTCAGGCAATTTGGCAAAAACATTTATGCTCGTTTGGTTTAACGCCTTAAATTAGCCCACATCTCGCTGCTCTCAGCCTGACCTGCTTAATGTATCTTGACACAAGCAATTCTCTAACAAGAATCTGAGTGTGTGCAGACATGGGCTGTTTGATTTCTCTGCGCTTCTCTACTCCAACAGGGGAGTTCAAAGACTTATATTTTGGTGGGGATATAAAAAGGAATGGGAAAGCCCAGATAAGAAAGACAGAAAAAGAACAAAGTGACTTTTTTATGTTGAGGGTAAAAGGATTTTACGTAGATTGTGTTAAGAGGTGATGTTAATTGCCACCGATTCCTCTTCCTCTCCTACTCTCTCAGCTTTTTTTTTTTTTTTCCTGAACGGTGTCTGGAAAACCAATTTGCATTGGAAGCATCAAGGAAATTCTGCTTGCAATCAGATAATATGCAGCAGAGCCAGAAAGGCTGAGCTCTGAGTCGAGATAATGGTTAGAAATAAGCTAAATCTCATCACATGCTTTCTTACTGTCACCTGCAAGCAAATTAGAAACACAAACTAGCAGCTGAGCTATGAAGAAGTCTATGTCTGTTCACATGTGTGCATATATTTATGGATAGCTTGTAAAAGAAAAAGGCACTGAACGAGGTTTGATAAAATACAGGAGAGGGAGACACGAGAGTGTTCCTTAGGGATTTACAAAATAAAACCAAGTGATGTGAGTTTTGACAAGTGTACAAGACTCACCCACTCTGACAGACGACTCAGTGAGAATGACGCCGTTTCAGAGAAGTGCAATGAAAAAACTCCATCTGACGCGGTGATAAGGCCTGATCTTTCAGGATGAGAGGAGGATGTAGAAAGGGACTCACTGTTGTGGGAGAGGCTGGGTGTCACATATGAAGGAAAATCATAGGTGACTTCATTTGCATTTATTGTTCATCTGTGATTCTGTGTGTGAGTGTATGTCGTCACGGCCCCCTTCACACTGGATGATGACCTTGCTACTCTCTTCACAGCCTACCAGAATGTGGCAAGATCGCTGCAAATTTGGAAAACCTCCTTCAATGTGAAGGAAATCATGATGCTGCTACTCTCTTAATACTCACTAAATATTTTCTTCCTGTTTTTTTCCCACAATGTTCTCATGCACGCTCATCACTCTCTAAATGTCAGAGATACGTTGTACATGATTGCACCAAGCCCCAGGCTCCTCTTCATGGATATGCTGCCACCATGTTCCAAGCAGGACTGTGATGTGTTGACACCACAATGATAAACCATTTAAGTTTTGTGCATGCTCAAAAACCTCCTACAACCTTTTATGCTCCATCATGCATAATTGTGAGCCACTGCATTCTTAATACACCCCTAAAGGTGGTATCTCCCTGGGCTGTGACTGTTAGAGACTATTGCAGGAAAATTGTGAGAAAATAGGCTTTTGAGTTTTGAGTCTTATTGAACTCTGAGTTTTTGAAACCAAATGACTATGTAGCTGCATTTTGAGCAGACAATTTTTAAAAATTAAGGCGTATTTTTGTGTGTATGGCTTGTAGAATTGTATTTTGTGGCCATGCACATAATTTTATTGTCCAGTTTCATCCACATCATAACCACCTCAACTTGCTTTGAGCCCACTTTGGTAGCTGCCCCCAAGTTTATGATTTATCCTGGCTGAGTAAACTTTTGAAATAAAGAAAGGTAGATTTGAACAATTGTTTTTATTAATTAATATTTATGACCAGCATGGTTTTTAGACCTAGACATTTGTCTTGGAGAGCTCCTGTACAGGTGTCAAAATAAAGCTCTAGCACTCTTGAGATGGGTTTGAAACAAGTTGGAGACGCGCACAGCAATTCTGTGACTATTTTTAGAGAAGAGTTGTTGACCATGTTCGAAATTTGAGCAACTCTGCGGCTCACACGTGGCAATTAAGAACCTTGAGAATGACCCAAGACAAGAAGGAGACATTTTGAAGACATTCTGGAGACTCCCTCTTGATTGCCCTTCACCGACTAGTTGCAACCCAGTGAGATACCACATTTAAAACTTCACCAAGACCCTGTAAAGACCATTCTTGTTTTGACGGTTCTGTGAACGAGGCCTTAGCAGCACACTCCTTGAACTAAGGTACAGTATGCTTGTGCTTTTTAAAAAAGACCAATACAGTCAATTTTAAGATGTGTAGTCTATGATTTGGAAAATTTGATGACCATGTGTTTGGCACTAAAAGGTCAAACTCTGTCCCCATTTTATAACAGGGAATGGTCCAAAGAAAAACACAAATCAGCAAAAAAATAAATAAAAAAAGGTTGGCATTGAATTAACCAAGAGATAATGAACAAAGAAAATTGCATACACAAAAAAACTAAAACCAAAAAAATTACCAAGGTGACCAAGCTCTTCCTTCCCCTTCCATCTCTATCTCTCACCCTGTCATTTCCCTTCTCTTCATCTGTCCCTCCGGCTGGGAGAGATATAACTATTTGTGACTGAAGTTAAGTGATTCCCAAACCCGCCATTCGCACAAAAACCCGGTAGCAAAACACTGTCTCGCATATGGAAGCTCATATTCACCCACTCACATGCAAGCACACACACACACACACAGGAAACTGTCAGGCACTTCATATTGTTTAATCTACCAATACTCCTTTTCCTGTATATATAAATATGTTTACATTGTTCAAACATCCATTTATGTTGGTGTTCTTTTGGCTCCTGCCAACATATTTAAAGCAAATTCCTATATGAATATTATGCTGAGGGTTTTCTCTCTTCATTGCTTTTCTGTTTCATCTTCTCTTGATCTCCAAACTGTCGATTTTAAAGATGGCAAGATCAAAGGGCTCGTCCCAGTCTACTCAGATGTGAGATGTAGGAGGGAATATCTAAACTAGCCAGCAAAAGTTGATATCATTCAAAGCTAGAAAAACACACTGTCAGGAACACGTGTCATATTGAAGCATAATCACATACTAACACATGATCACAGAACATCAGATTCTGGGGAACTGTGGGAGGTGAGGAGACATTAAAGTTGGGGAAACTGTTTGTGTAAAGATGTGGAGCTTGTGTTCTTTATGCGGTTATGTGATTGTGATCAAAGAATAAAAATGTTCTGTATAACAACCCAAAATGGGAACATAAAATAAAAGAGGCTAGTCAAGATAAACTTTGCACATATATATGACATGCATCTTTTATTTTGGAAGTTTAAAAACCAAACCCATTAAAGATATTTTCATCATGAAGCACATTTTATTGGTCTTCTTTTGTTTCAGATTTTTGCTTCACAGCAGACTAATTAATTCGGACTTTGTAGGCTGAGATGCTTCCTAAACAACGAGAACAAATTTGCACAATCACTGTCATTATTTTGTACCGCATATTTATCACTACAGAGCAAATAAATGCCAAGAAACGCAGACAACACAGTGTCTGTTTGTGTCCATACAGGAAATCTGTTTGTGCTGCTTTACTTGACACCCACTGTGCTGATTGTTACACAAGTGGCAGCACTGGGAGTTAATAATTAGACTTTTTAAAGGCTTGTTGAAGCAGAACAAGTTATTTCCCTACTAGATAAACGTGTGTAGTAGATTGGTTAGTCAGCTGTTGGTGCTTTAAGAGTTTTACTGCTTCCTAATGAAACCTCTGACCCCAATGTTCAACATAAAACAAACAAGAAAAAAAAATGAACTGTGGTATGAAAATGCAATAATCTGGTAGCACACTGTCAGAAAGTTCTTTACATTTTTCATTTTAACTAAAGACTTGGCCAAAAGTTGAAACTAGTGACTATATGAAGAAGCAGAACTTTTATTTGATTGCTGAAGCCTTTACAGAGTCAGATGACTGAGTTTAGGGGAAGGTATGCTAATATCAGGGTTTCCGCCAGGCTTTGATGACCCGGCCGCCAGGCTAACCTCCGCTTGTTTATTGTAAATACGTCATTTTTTACACGTTTTTTTCCACCCACTGCCTCAAAACGCGACTATTATCTACCTCACCGTGCGAGGGTGCACGCGCCAACAGTGATGTAATTGCGCTGTCCCCGCCCCTGCGCGAAGGCCCCGCGCGTTGTTGTGTTGTGCACCTTTTGTAACTTGGCACTGGTTACGTAGCATACTGCCCCCCCACTTTTTGGAGCACATTGCACCGATGTAGGCACCAAGTATAAACACTTCCACCGCACGTTCAGGTCCGTGCGCTGTTCGTGGAGCCCTGCAGGACTCTAATGAGCCCTGAGGCCGAGCCTCCTTCAGCTACCGCTGGAGTTAGCATGTTGTCAGAGCCCCAGCAATAAACATAACAAGCGGGTTTAACCAAAAAAAGGTTAGTTAAGCCGAAATTCAGCTGGTGGCTTTACAAGACCGAATACGGCAAGCATGTTTTGTACTTAGTGAATATATTATCCTTGTTTAACAGTAAAATGATGCTATTAAATTCAGCATTAGATGTGCACAGTACAGTACAGCATCTCTGTTTTTCAGAGTTGTCTGTTTTTATTCATTGGCCTGGAAGTGAGATGTGTGTTGGTGCTTTGTTTGCACTTTTTCATTTATGTTAATTTAATTTATTTGTAAATGTTACTTAAATTAGGATTCAAATTAGGTGCAATTGTATTCGTATTTATTTTTTTTATTGTATTTTTGTTTAGAAAAGTATTTCAAAAGTTCATTTTTGTAAAACTAATTGTGTAAATATTTGGCACAAATATCTTACAATATCATATAATAAATAGCCATATTTTCAAGTTTCCTGTCAACTTTAATAATTTTTTACTAAATCACCGTCGGCTAGCGATCGGCTACCGATCGGCCACCTACCACCGGGCTTAGCCTCTTTTTTGGGGGAAACCCTGAATATAATACAATTTTAAAAGCACTTTGTACAAAACCCTAAAGTTGGAGCTACAAAAATATTCCTAATAGCAAACTCTCTATCTCTAACCTTTGAAAAAAGGACAAGAAAAGAACCTTGAAAAATGATGATCCTCATTAAAAATAAAACAAAGCCTCTAACATAACTGTGAAAGACTGCTGAATTTAAAAAAAACAAACATGTATTATCTTTCCAAATTCTCCATTTATCTGCATTTCTCTGTTTTCTTGTCAGACAGCAGACACACACTGAAGTGTGTCGCTCTTCTGCTCCATCTCTGTTGTGATCCTGGTGTCTGACTGAAAGGTTTCTCTCTCTGGCATCAGCAAACACAAACACATATAAACACAAACTCAGCCCTGTACAACCACTGGCAGTCCACTCATAAATACAACTTTAAGAAACAATAGTACATGGCTTTAAAAAAAAACAACTCTAAGTTTGTTGTCATTTCCACACCAAGAAATCCTCTCTATCACTGCAGGCTGTGCCAAGAAAAATTGTCAAATTGGGATAAGGAGAGCTCCATCCATCCATCCATCCATCCATCCATCCATCCATCCATCCATCCATCCATCCATCCATCCATTTTCTTCCACTTATCCGGGGTCGGGTCGCGGGGGCAGCAGCCTAAGCAGGGAGACCCAGACTTCCCTCTCTGCAGCCACTTGGTCCAGCTCCTCCGGGGGAATCTCAAGACGTTCCCAGGCCAGCCGAGAAACATAGTCCCTCCAGCGTGTCCTGGGTCTTCCTCTGGGCCTCCTCCCGGTGGGACGTGCCCGGAACACCTCACCAGGGAGGCGTCCAGGAGGCATCCTCACCAGATGCCCGAGCCACCT